>NC_071999.2:106284198-106587228 GCF_028885655.2 Pongo abelii | reverse complement strand
TGCATAAACCAAAACAAACATTATAAAGAAAACAAAATGAAAGCACAAACTCTCTTGTACACAAAAGCTTACCTATCTCAAAACTTTATTCTTTCTTTTTTGACATGGGGTCCAGGATTTCACTCTCACCCAGGCTAGAGTGCAGTGGTGCAATCATGGCTCACTGCAGCCTCAATCTCCCAGGCTCAAAGCATCTTCCCCCTTGGGCCTCCTGAGTAGCTGAGACTACAGGCATGTATCACCACGACCGGCTAATCATATAAAATTTTTTTTGTTGCCAGGGCTGGTCTAGACCTCCTAGGCTCAAGTTATCCTCCCGCCTTAGCCTCTCAATGTGCTGGGATTACAGATGTGAGCCACCGCACCCAGTCTCAAATCTTATATTGCTCTCAAAAAATATTGCTTGGATAAAACTTGAAATCATAGGCTGGGCACGGTGGCTCATGCCTGTAATCCCAGCACTTTGAGAGGCCAAGATGGGCTGATGGCTTGAACCCAGGAGTTCAAGACCAGCCTAGGCAACATGGCGAAAACCCTGTCACTACAAAAAATATAAAAATTAGCCAGACATGGTAGCATGCCCCTACAGTCTCAACTACTTGGGGGGCTGAGGTGCTCTCCCCCATGTTACCACATTCTAATGTTTTTCCTCATTTATTTATACAATAATTTTGAGGCAAGTTCTGGCTTATATATAGTAAAATATATGTTCTAAGCTGTGACTCATCAGTCATCTCCCCCAAGAGGAACTTCTTTCATCTTCCCCCAGATCCTTCCCTTCCCCCAAGCAGTTGAATGCCTTTCTTTCTTTCTCATAGATTTAACTGGTTGATGGCACCTCTATTAATGCATTTATTACATTATTTTAATTACTTCCAACTCTCCCTTCCTTTATAAGTACAGATTGTTTACATGGATATCTCCAAGGCCAGCTGCCTTTATTTTTTTCCCTGACAAAATATTATATGTAGAATTAGCTATTTTTCATTGCTTGCTTGGAATATGTTCTAGAAGTAAAAATAGTAGACCAAAGAATATGAATGTTTCTAAAGGTCTCTGATAAATGTTATCATATATACCCATTTAATTCATCTTTAAATTACTGACATTTAGGCCAACAACTACTGTTTGATATTGATACAACGATAGAGACAGGAGGCAGAGAAATTCTAGGCAGACAGGTGTGGGTCCCTGGTGAAGTTCCACCCTCAAGCTGAAAAGCCTGAGACCGTGGCCCAAAGTGAGAACTTCTCTCCCTGTTTTCCAGCTCAGATGTTGCCTTTTCCTAAACTACCCATGGCCCCACCCCGCCTCATCCTGTGCCTATAAAGACCCCAGACTCAATCAGCAGAGAGGAGAAGCAGCTGAATGTTAGAGAGAAGTGACTTGACTTCAGAGGGACAGCTTGATGGAGTAACTTCGGAGAAAATCCAGCCCGACTTCAGGGGAAGATCATCTACCCCTCCTCTGTCCCCTTTTCAGCTCCCCTCTCTTCCCACTGAGAGCCACTTTCATCGGCAATAAAATCATCCCTGCATTTACTATCCTTCAATTAGTTCATGTGACCTCATTTTTCCTGGACACCAGACAAAAGCTCAGGAGCCATGTGTGTGGATACAAAAGGCTGTTACACTGGCCCTTTGCCCTCGCTGGTGGAGGGCAGCCGCAGGCCCACTGAGCTGTTAACACTTAAGCCGCCTGTGGAGAGCAGAGCTAAAAGAGCACTGTAACATGCCCTCTGGGGCTTTGGGAGTCACAGGCACCCCTCCTGGATGCTGCCATGGGGCCTGCACAGAGTTCGTTCCTGCTGGTGCCCAAAAGCACTTGCTCTGGCTCCTGCACCCATTCACCTGTGCACGCCCTCCTACGAGGTGTGGAAGGCAACAGGCCCAAATGAGTGGAGTTTGATCCCACTGGCGCCATAACGGCTGGTCAGTTCCAGTGCTCCTGCACTACAGTTCCCACCTCCTTCGCTCGTGTGCTCCCTCCCACAAGGAGTTGAGAGCTATAGGCTGATTAAACAAGGCAGCTCGTCGCAAAGGGGTCCTGCAAAGGGGTCAGGGAAATATCTTGCTTCAATATCATTTGAAAGGTAAGATATATTCACCATAGTAATAAAGAAATACCTAAATACTTATATAAATATTCAAGACTAAATACTTCTGATACAACAGAGCCAAGGTTCTGAATAACCCAGGTATTTAACCATTTGAGGAAATGCCATACTGTTTTCCAAAGCAGCTGTACCCTTTTACATTCCCACCAATAGCATTTGAAGGTTTCAATTTCTCCACCTTTTTGCCAACACTTTTTTTTTTTTTTTTTTTTTTTTTGAGACGGAGTCTCGCTCTGTCACCCAGGCTGGAGTGCGATCTCGGCTCACTGCAAGCTCCACCTCCCGGGTTCATGCCATTCTCCTGCCTTAGCCTCCCAAGGCGCTGGGACTACAGCCGCCCGACACCACACCTGGCTAATTTTGTTTTTGTATTTTTAGTAGAGACGGGGTTTCACTGTGTTAGCCAAGAAGGTCTCCAACTCCTGACCTCGTGATCCACCTGCCTCAGCCTCCCAAAGTGCTGGGATTACAGGCATGAGCCACTGCACCTGGCCTGCCAACACTTGTTATTACCTGACTTTTAAAAGTAGAGCTATGTAGTGGGTGCAAAGGACAATCTCACTGTGGTTTTGATTTGCATCTGGATCCCTCCATGCCTTATGATGCAGAACATCTCTATATGTGCTTCCTGGCAATTGCATATATTCTTTGGAGAAACGTCTATTCAGATCTTTTGCCTATTTTTAGAGTGGGCTGTTTTTATTGTTAAGTTGTAAGTGTTCTTTATGTATTTTAAACACAAGTGCTTTACTGAAAATTTCATTTGCAAATATTTTTTCCCATTCTGTGGTTTGTCTTCAATTTCCTGTTAGTGTCCTTTGAAGCAAACGTTTTAATCTTGATGTTGAACAATTCATCTATTTTTAAAGATGTTTTGCCTCTTATATTTAGGTCTTCAATCCATTTTGGATTAATTTTTGTATACTAACTCAATATGAGGTAGGGGTTCTACTTCATTCCTTTACATGTGAACCCCGGTGTTTCGACACCATTTGTTGAAGAGATTATTCTTTCTACCATTGAATTATTTTGGCACCTTTGTCAAAGATCAATTGACCATACATTTTTGGGCTTATTTCTGGATTCTCAATTCTATTCTGTTGATTTATATGACAATTGTTTTGCAAGTACTACACTGTATTTGATTACAAGTCTGTTTGTAATAAGTTCTGAAAGATGGAAATATGAGATCCAATTCTGGATTTTTGTGGGTTTGTTTGGTTGGTTGGTTTTGAGACAGAGTTTTGCTCTGTATCCCAGGCTGGAGTGCAGTGGTGTGATCAGAGCTCACTGCAACCTCCACCTCCTGGGCTCAAGCTATCCTCTAACCCCAGCCTTCTAGGTACCTGGGACTAGACGCACATGCTACCATCAGCTAAAAAAAACTTTTTTGTAGAGATGGGGGCCTCACTATATTTCTCAGGCTGGTCTTGAACTCTTGGGCTCAAGTCATCCTCCTGCCTTGGCCTCCCAAAGTGTTGGGATTACAGGTCTGAGCCAATGTGACTGGCGTGTTTTTTTTGTTTGTTTTTTTCGTGTGTGTGTGTGGGGGTGGGGATGTGTCTGTGTGTTTAGATTACTTTGGCTATTCTGGGTCCCTTAAGTTTCCATATTTTCCAAATTTTAGGATCAGCTTGTCAATTTCTGATAAAAATACAGCTTGGACTTCGGCAGGAATTGTGTTGCATCTTTAGACTAATTTGGGAATTACATGATTTGGGTGTGTCCCCACCCAAATTGCATGTTGAATTGTAGCTCCCATAATTCCCACGTGTGTGGGAGGGACCCAGTGGGAGGAAACTGAATCATGGGGGCGGGTCTTTCCCATGTGGTTCCTGTGATAGTGAATAAGTCTCAGGAGGTCTGATGGTTTTATAAAGGGGAGTTCCCCTGCAAGAGCTCTCTCTTGCCTGCTGCCATGTAAGATGTCCCTCTGCTCTTCCTTCATATTCTGCCATGATTATGAGGCCTCCCCAGCCATATGGAACTGTGAGTTCATTAAAGCTCTTTCATTTATAAACTACTCAGTCTTGGATATGTCTTCATTAGCAGTGTGAGAACAGACTAATACAGGGAAGCAGTGCCATCTTAAGTTTTTCAATTCACAAATATAAGAAACTTTCCATTTATCTGGATTTTCCTTAATTTCTTTTTTCAGTGGTTTGTTTCACAATACAAGTTTTATACTTCTTTTGTTAAATTTACTAACATCAGTGTCAGCACACGCAACCCCAGGGCCCAAGGACAGACATACTCAGCCCACCACTGCCACCATTAGGGCCCAAAGACTGGCCCATGTGGCATCCTTGTCCCCAGAAAACCTCATTACAGCCTCTACCAATAACAGTACCCTAAGCCACTAAAGAAATCACAGATACCACCGATACTGTTTACAGCCAAAGAAATCATACAGTGACCACTACACTATCACATGCACCCAGAATCAAAGCCAAAGGGTCCTACTCAGCCAACAGCATGGATACATCTTCAGGAAAAAGTCTTCCCCTATGAAAGCAAATTCTAAAATTGGAAGAAGCGAATATTACCCTAGATGTTCAGATATCAACGTAAGGACACAGGAAACATGAAAAAGCAAGGGAATATGATACCTCCAAAGGAATACAATAATTCTGCAGCAACAGATCCCATCCAAAAGAAATTCACAACATTTCAGAAAAATAATTAAAAATTTTGATATTAAAAATACTCAGTGAGACACAAGAGTAATGTGAAAAACAACACAAAAAAATCAGAAAGACAATTAAGGATATAAATGAGAAATTTACCAAAAAGATGGGTATCATAAAAAAGAATCAGACATATTCTGGAATGAAGAATTCACTGAATGAAATGCAAAATGCATTCAAAAGCTTCAACAGACTAGATCAAGCAGAAAAAAGGATCTCAAAGCATGAAGAGAAGTCTTTTGAAATAATGCAGTCAGACAAAAAATTTTTTAAGTAATTTTAAAACATAGAGAAAGCTTTCATGATATATGGGACACAATAAAGTAACCAAATATCAAGATTATCAGTATCCCAAAAGGCAAAGAAATAATGAAAGGATTTGAAACTCTATTTAATGAAATAATAACTGAAAACTCCCCAAGTCTAGTGAGAGATACAGATATCCAGATACAGAAGGTCCAGAAATCCTCAACCAGATTCAATGCAAAACAGTATCTCTTCCATGATACATTATAGTCAAACTATCTAAAGCCAAATACAGAGTTTTAAAAACTGTAAGAGAAAAGTATCTAGTCATCTATAAAGGAAGTCCCATCAGACTAACAGTGGACATCTTAGCAGAAACCTCACATACCAGGGGAGAATGGAATCGTATTTTCAAAGGGCTGAAAGAAAAACACTGCCACTCAGTGGTACTATACCCAGTAATAATATCCTTCATTAATGAAGGAGAAATAAAGTCTTTCCCAGACAAGCAAATGCTGAAATTGACCAGTGGAATGCATTACCACTATATCCGCCCTATAAGAAATGTTCAAGGGAGTCCTAAACCTGGAAGCAAAAGGACAACATACACCATCATGAAAACATGTGCAAGTATAAAACCTACTGATAAGGCAAACACACAAATGAGGAACAGAAAAGACTCAAATGTTGCCACTGAAGGAAAACACCAACTACAAAGATAAACAATATAAAATAGGAAGGAACAAGGAACATATAAAACAACCAGAAAGCAATTAATGATATGACAGGAACAAAACCTCATATATCAATAATAACCCTGAATGTAGATGGATTAAATGCTCCACTTAAAAGATGGAGGCTGGCGGCCAGGCACAGTGGCTCACGCCTGTAATCCCAACACTTTGGGAGGCCGAGGCGGGTGGATCACGAGGTCAGGAGATCAAGACCATCCTGGCTAACACGGTGAAACCCTGTCTCTACTAAAAATACAAAAAATTAGCCGGGGGTGGTAGCAGGTGCCTGTAGTCCCAGATACTCGGGAGGCTGAGGCAGGAGAATGGCATGAACCTGGGAGGTAGAGCTTGCAGTGAGCTGAGATCATGCCACTGCACTCCAGCCTGGGTGACAGAGCGAGACCCTGTCTCAAAAAAAAAAAAAAAAAAAAAGATGGAGGCTGGCTGACTGAATAAACATATGACCCAAATATATGATGCCTGCAAGAAACACACTTCACCCTTAAAGACACAAATAGTCTGAAAGTAAAGGGATGGAAAAAATTGTTCCATCCAAATGGAAACCAAAAACAAGCAGGAATAGCTATACTGTTATCACATAAAACAGCTTTAAGTCAAAAACAGTAAAAAGACATTTTTATCAAGTGGCTGGCAAGATGGCTGAACAGGAACAGCTCCGGTCTGCGGCTCCCCACGAGATCAACACAGAAGGCGGGTGATTTCTGCATTTCCAACTGAGGTACCCAGCTCATCTCACTGGGACTGGTTAGACAGTGGGTGCAGCCCACAAAGGGCAAGCTGAAGCGTGGTGGGGCATTGCCTCACCCAGGCAGCACAAGGGGTCGGGGAACTCCCTCCCCTAGTCAAGGGAAGCCGTGAGGGACTGTGCCATGAGGGACGGGCGGTGCTATTCAGCCCAGATACTATGCTTTTCCCACGGTCTTCACAACCCCGCAGACCAGGAGATTCCCTCTGATGCCTACACCACCAAGGCCCTGGGTTTCAATCACAAAACTGGGCGGCTGTTTGTGCAAGCTAGCTGTAGGAGTTTTTTTTCATACCCCAGTGGTGCCTGGAACAACCAGCGAAACAGAACCATTCACTCCCCTGGAAACGGGGCTGAAGCCAAGGAGCCAAGTGGTCTTGCTCAGCAGATCCCACCCCCATGGAGCCCAGCAAGCTAAGATCCACTGGCTTGAAATTCTCACTGCCAGCACAGCAGTCTGAAGTCAACCTGGCAGGGAGGGTCATCTACCATTATTGAGGCTTGAGTAGGTGGTTTTCCCCTCAGAGAATAAACAAAGCCATGGCAGCTTGGCAAAGCTGCTGTCACCAGACTGTCTCTCTAGATTCCTCCTCTCTAGGCAGGGCATCTCTGAAAGAAAGGCAGCCCCAGTCAGGGGCTTATAGATAAAACTCCTATCTCCCTGGGAGAGAGCACCTAGGGGAAGGGGCGGCTGTGGGCGCAGCTTCAGCAGACTTAAGCGTTCCTGCCTGCCGGCTCTGAAGAGAGCAGCAGATCTCCTAGCACAGCACTCCAGCTCTGTTAAGGGATAGACTGCCTCCTCAAGTGGGTCCCTTACCCCAATGCCTCCTGACTGGGAGACACCTCCCCACAGGGGTTGACAGACACCTCACACAGGAGAGCTCCAGCTGGCATCTGGCAGGTGCCCCTCTGGGATGAAGCTTTCAGAGGAAGGAACAGGCAGCAATCTTTGCTGTTCTGCAGCCTCTGCTAGTGATACCCAGGCAAACAGGGTCTGGAGTGGACCTCCACCAAACTCCAGCAGACCTACAGCAGACGGGCCTGTTAGAAGGAAAACTAACAAACAGAAAGGAACAGCATCAGCATCAACATCAACAAAAAGGAGGTCCACACAAAAACCCCATCTGAAGGTCAACAACATCAAAGACAAAAGGTAGATAAATCCACAAAGATGAGGAAAAACCAGTGCATCTTCCTCTATCCCTTTATTTTTAGCCTATGTGTGTCTTTGCATGTGAGATGGGTCTCCTGAATACAGCACACTGTTGGCTCTTGACTCTATCCAATTTGCCAGTCTGTGTCTTTTAATTGGGGCATTTAGCCCGTTTACATTTAAGGTTAATATTGTAATGTGTGAATTTGATCCTGTCATTATAATGCTAGCTGGTTATTTTGCCCATTAGTTGATGCAGTTTCTTCATAGTGTCAATGGACTTTACAATTTGGTATGTTTTTGCAGTGGCTGGTACCGGTTTTTCCTTTCCATATTTAGTGCTTCCTTCAGGAGCTCTTGTAAGGCAGGCCTGGTGGTAAAAGGATCAATGCAACAAGAAGGGCTAACTATCCTAAATATATATGAACCCAATACAGGAGCACACAGATTCATAAAGCAAGTTCTTAGAGACTAAAAAGAGACTTAGACTCCCATACAATAATAGTGGGAGATTTTAACAACCCCACTGTCAATATTAGATCAATGAGACAGAAAATTAACAAGGATATTCAGGACTTGAACTCAGCTCTGGACCAAGCGGACCTAATAGACATCTACAGAACTCTACACCCCAAATCAACAGAATATACATTCTTCTCAGCACCACATCGCACTTATTCAAAAATCAACCACATAATTGGAAGTAAAACACTCCTCAGCAAATGCAAAAGAATGGAAATCATAACAAACAGTCTCTCAGACCACAATGCAATCAAATTAGAACTCAGGATTAAGAAACTCACTCAAAACCACACAACTACATGGAAACTGAACAACCTGCTCCTGAATGACTGCTGGGTAAATATCAAAATTAAGGCACAAATAAATAAGTTCTTTGAAACCAATGAGAACAAAGACACAATGTACCAGAATCTCTGGGATACAGCTAAAGTAGTGTTTAGAGGGAAATTTATAGCACTAAATGCCCACAGGAGAAAGCAGGAAAGATCTAAAATCGACACCCTAACATCACAATTAAAAGAACCAGAGAAGCAAGAGCAAACAAATTCAAAAGCTAGCAGAAGACAAGAAATAACTTAAGATCAGAGCAGAACTGAAGGAGATAGAGACACGAAAAACCCTTAGGTCCTTACAAAAATTTTTATCATTGGCCCACTGTAACAATTCAGTATACAGGATCATCTATAATTGCTTTCTAGTTTATTAGTAGTAAACATGAAACATCAGGCAAAATTTTTCAAAAAGTGCATGTATAGTGCTCATTTTTCCATCGCTAGGAAGCCCAAATTTCTAACTAATTTTCTTAAACATCAGGACTACTCTGACATTCTTCTTTCAACTCTTTCTTTCAAGTGAATCACATTCAATGTGAATTTAGCTTTTCACCATCTTTAAGATATTAACTGTGTTAATATTTTAATTCATCATGAACTTATTTTCTTTCTCCTGAGTGGATGGACCATAGGTGCGCACCACTGCACCTGGCCAAAAACTATTTTGACCAGTTTTGTGTTATACTGAGCAAGAGAGAAATGGAAAACATCCTGGGAATCCAGAAGGGAATCATGAAAATAATTATAATAAAAATCAGTTTGTTATTTGGGCTTATCACCATGACAAGCTGAATAATATTTCTACTTTGTGTCTAGCAGGTTTTATACTATCAATTAATTCTGTCATTCATTCAGACAGCTGTATTCAGAAATCAGAATAAAGACCTAAAACACATAAAATACTTCACTTCTCCTACGATTAACACTTCACTTAACTTTCATTTCTACCATGCATTCATTTCCAAGAATTTTCATACCTCCTTTTTTATTTTCTTTTCTTTTCTTTTTTTTTTGAGAGACAGTCTCACTCTGTCATGCAGGCTAGAGTGCAGTGGCGTGATCTCAGCTCACTGCAACCTCCACCTCCTGTGTTCAAGTGATTCTCCTGCCTCAGCCTCTCAAGTAGCTGGGATTACAGGCGCGTGCTACCACACTTGGCTAATTTTTGTATTTTTAGTAGAGACAGGGTTTGACTATGTTGGCCAGGCTGGTCTCGAACTCCTGACCTCAGGTGATCCACCCACCTCAGCATCCCAAAGTGCTGGGATTACAGGTGTGAGCCACTGCACCTGGCCACAACCCTCCTTTTAAGTTTTTCATTATAAATACTGATTTGAATTGTTTTGTGTATGTTTTACTTGTGGTAAAATACATATAAAATTTACCATCTTAACCATTTTTAAGTGTACAGTTCAGTGGTATTAAATACATTTGCATTTTCCTGCTACCATTACCACCATCTACCTCCAGAAAACCTTTCATCTTAAAAAGTGAAACTTTGTATTCTTTAAGCAATAACTCCTCATTCCCCTTCCTCTCTGCCCCTGGCAACCACCATTCTAGTTTCTGTCTCTATCAGTCTGACTACTCCAGGTACCTCATATAAGTGGAATCGTACAGTATTTGTCCTTTTGTGCCTGGCTTATAACCTAGCATAATGTCCTCAAGATTCATCTGTGTTATATAGCACATGTCAGAATTACCAGCTTTCTAAGGTTACTATATAATTCTACTTTTAAGTTTTTGAGGAACCATTATACTTTTTTTTCGAAAGTAACCACATCATTTTATATTCCTACCAACTGTGCACAAGGGGTCCAGCTTCTCCACACCCTCACTGGTATTTATTTTCTGTTTATTTGATAGTAGCCATTCTAACGGGTGGGAGGTAGTATGTCATTGTAGGTTTAATGATTAGTGATATTGAGCATCTTGTCATGTGCTTACTTGGCCATGCATATATCTTCTTTGGAGAAGTGTCTATGAAAGTCCTTTGCCCATTTTTAATTGTTTTTTGCTATTGAGTTGAAAAATTTCTTTATATATTCCAGATAGTAAACTCTTATCAGGGCTGGGCGTGGTGACTCACACCCGTAATCCCAGCACTTTGGGAGGCCGAAGTGGGCGGATCACCTGAGGTCAGGAGTTCGAGACCAGCCTGGCCAACATGGTGAAACACTATCTCTACTAAAAATACAAAAAAAATTAGCCAAGTGTGGTGGCATGTGCCTGTAATCCTAGCTACTTGGGAGGCTGAGGCAGAAGAATCACTTGAACCTGGGAGGCAGAGGCTACAGAGAGCCAAGATTGTGCCACTGCACTCCAGCCTGGGTGACAGAGCGAGACTCTCTCTCTCTCAAAAAAAAAAAAAAAAAAAACCTCTTATCATCTATGTGATTTGTAAATATTTTCTCCCATTCTGTGGGTTGCCTTCTCACTCTGTTGATTGTACTCTGACAGAGTGGTTACTTTGGAAAAAAACAGAGTAAGAAGGCAACCCACAGAATGGGAGAAAATATTTGCATCTTACTCTGTTGATTGTCAAAGTACAGACAATCAATGGAGTAAGAAGGCAACCCACAGAATGGGGGAAAACATTTGCATGAACATTTATATATTTATAGTGTTTATAATGAAAAATTTTAAAGGAGGGATGAAAATTCTGAGACAATATTCTCGTTTCATGTATAGAAGTGTTTAACTCTCACATAGTCCAATTTATCTTTTGTTGCCTGTGCTTTTAGTGTCATGTCTAAGAAACCATTGCCAAATCCAATACCATGAAGGTTTTCCCCTATGTTTTCTTCTGGTTTTTTTGTTTTGTTTTGTTTTTGAGACAGGGTCTCACTCTGTCACCTAGAATGGAGTGCAGTGGCACGATCTCAGCTTACTACAACCTTTGCCTACTGAGTTGAAGAGATTCTCCTGCCTCAGCATCCTGAGTAGCTGGGATTACAGGTGTGTGCCACACACCACCAAGCCCAGCTAATGTTTGTATTTTTAGTAGAGATGGGGTTTCACCATATTGCCCAGGCTGTTCTTGAACTCCTGAGCTCAAGTGATCCACCCACCTTGGCCTCCCAAAGTGCTGAGATTACAGGCGTGAGCCACTGTGCCCAGCCTTCCCCTGTGTTTTCTTCTAAGAATTTTATAGCATTAGCTCTTACATTTAGGTCTTTGATCCATTTTGAGTTAGTTTTGTATATAGAGTAAGAAAAGGACCCAAATTCATTCATGTTGAAAAGGCTGTCTTTTCTCCACTGAATATTTTAGAAACTCTTGTCAAAAGCCATTTGACCATAAATACAAGGGTTTATTTATGGGCTCTCTATCCTAGTCCATTGGTCTATATATGTGCAGTACCACACTGTTTTGAAAACTGTGGTTTTGTAATAAGTTTTGAGATGAGGAGGTATAAGGCTTTCAACTTTCTTCTTCTATTTCAGGATTGTTTTGACTATTTGGGACCCCCTTGAAATTGCATGAATTTTAGAATAAATTTATCTATATCTGCAACAAAATGTATTTGGGGATTTTGATAGGGATGGCATTGTATCTGTAGATCACTTCAGGTAGTACTGACATTTCCTTCTTTCATTTTTCTTTTGTTCACCAGAGATGGAGTCTTGCTGTGTTGCACAGGCTGGGCACAAAGTCCTGGGCTCAAGTGAACCTACTGTCTCAGCCTCCCAAGTAGCTGAGAGGTACTGATATTTTAACCATATTAGGTCTTCTAGTCCCTGACACAAGATATCCTTCCATATATTTGTGTCTTTTTTAAGCTCTTTCAGCAACATTTTATAGTTTTCAGTGTGCAAGCCTTTGGCCTCCTTGGTTAAATATATTTCTAAGTATTTTAGTCTTTTTGATTCTATTGTAAATGAAATTGTTTTGCCTGGAATTTACATAAATGGTGCCATTATGTATATTGCTGCAACTTTCCTTTTTACCATTATTGTGGTATATACATCTGTACCAAAAGTCTTAACAACACGTACAGGAAGGACACACAGCATTATCAGGTTAGCTGCCACCACTTGGGAGAAAGTAGAACAGGATGATGTAAAGAAAGGACTTCGTTTAATCTATGTATTTTTCTTTTTAAGTAGGAGACCTGTATGGAAAATCTGCAACATCTGCTGTACTTTCCTTATGAGAAATATCTTATAATTTAAACTTCTAAAAATTAAACAGAAGAACTCCGGAAATGTAGGGCGCCTAAAGCTTTACTGTGTGCTCAATAAAGCCTTTGCCTGCACTATCTCCAGAGTCATTAACCCAGACCAGCTTGTCACCTGTAGGCTAATTTTTTTCTTGATGTGACAGTGGGTGATCTGGGAAACTAAGTTAACAATCACAGCTCTCCCGTCTATGACCCTAAAAGCAGACAATAGAGCCATACTACTGAAATCTTTCTACCAATGAGCCTTTACTTCACCATGCTGTTCAACCTGCCTCCTTTCATAATACTGATGTCAAATGAAAGTAGCTCAATTTAAATATGCCTAGGAAAAAAGGGGCTACACTATCATGTGCATATGCCTTTCATTGGGCTACTGATGCTCTGACAGTAGCTGAGCCAATAAATATAGGAAATCATTTCTGATATTATATACTAAGGTGGATATTTTCCAGGGAAATTTTTAATGCACTAATTTTGATGTGTTTTAAAAACAGCCCTGTTTTCCTCATAAGCTAAAAAGTGAAGCTGGAGATAATTCTACAGAAAAAAATTTAAAAGATACCACGTAGGCAGTCAGGCCAGAGGTCTCTAGTTTTCAACATGGAATCTAAAACAAGCATAAAGAAGCAACGCTCGCCTGTGATCCCAGCACTTTGGGAGGCTGAGACAGGAGGTTCACTTGAGCTCAGGTGTTCGAGACCAGCCTGGCCAACATGGTGAAACCCCATCTCTACTAAAAATACAAAAATTAGTTGGGTGTGGTGGCGTGCACCTGTAGTCCCAGCTACTCAGGAGGCTGAGGCAGGATAAATCACTTGAACCTGGGAGGCAGAGGCTACAGTGAGCCGAGATCACGCCACTGCACTCCACCTGGGCAACAGAGCAAGACTCCATCTCAAAAAAAAAAAAAAAAAAAAAAAAAGAAAAGAAGTAACCGCTCTAAAAAGTAATCTAGACACTTTTCTCTATTAAGGTAAGGCATTACTTAAAAGAACATCGTATCAGAATATCAGATTACAGTAAGGCTTCAGTGGTGACTCAATACAGAACTGAAAATTATGCTAAAGTCTACATTTTTGTAAAGTTAATCTTCCCCCAGAAAAAAAAAATGCTACATTGTAATATTGATACTCTTTACTATTCACTTCCTATAATTTGCTACTCAACCTGATCTCTGGTTAAATGTCCACTTAAAAAGCTGTTTTTCTGAAATGACCATGTCAATAGGTGGAATGCAGAGAGTCACACAAGATCTCATGAGACAGCTGTTTAACTCCATCATAGCTTTCATTTTAAGAGAGCTGAGTGAAGTATCTTTCAGTATCTAACATTTTAGCAATTTTGGCGTATACAGTGAATCACAACATTTAAAGAAAACCAAGGAGACTACTCTTAGTTCATGGACTGACATCATTGATTTGTGAGTCTGACACCACACAAGAATGTCAGCTTCTCCAGGGCAACAGCTTGGAACTGATCTGGCGCACAGTAGGCATGCAACAATTATTTGCGGAATGAATGAATTCTCATGAATCTTCAACTTGTGATATTTTCTCACTGAGATCAAGAAACTGCCGTACCCCTCTCAAGCCACACCAGGTCTTATTTGTGTGAAATTATATTGTTTTGATGTTCATATCCTATTTCAATATTCTGATAAAAATTCACTTGTTTCCCCCAAAACAAAATGACATTTCAATGCAACTTAGCCATAAGAAGAGAAATGTAGATAAACAGAATATTCATTATACTAACTATATATTAATAGCAACCTCGTTGAGTCCAGGCTGAAAATACAAAGGCATACGACTTAAAACAGCAACTCTCAATGGTATTTTTCTGGCACACTCCGATCACAGTTTTAAACATATCACTCATACTACAGTATAAACACTGAAATCTTACTGTAATATTGTTCACTATAGACTAGAATTCCAACTATGGCAGTTCTATCTTGGACCCTATATCCAAGGGGTTTAAGTTCTTTAAAACAAAAAGAATGTCACCACAAGGTAAATTTAGCCTCAAGAATGTCTTGCAGCATGAGATTTAAAGATAATGTTATGTGAGGCTTCAGATTATTTGTTTTAAAAAGATGGTTACCTACCACCACTATCATACATTTGGAATTGTAATTCAAAATGCTCTTCTCTGTAACAAAGGCGAAAGTATTACTTCTCATAGCATAAAAGAAAAATGAATCAAGTATCAGAAAGTGAGTTTAGGATGTGGCTAAATCTAGAAATGTATTTCCTAATAAACATAAAAGAACAAAAATTTCCATTTCCATTCAGCTTCCTAAAGAAGATGAAAAATACATAGAGGTGCTATAAATTCAAAAGATGAGAGTCACTGAACAGCTTAAAAATGGCTTTAAATATTCATAGATAATATCATGATTACCAAGAAAATAAAGAAAGAAAACTCACCGAGAACACTGACCCATTGTTTGATGCTACTACAGTATGAACTTTATCATGCAATTTTATTGAGAGCTCCCAGTTGGCTATGTCTGGTTTAATAACAGGCATTCTGAAGTAGAATGAAAAGAAAAAGAGTTAATAATTTTATATTATTATTTCTCAATAAACTAATTTCCCTTTGATATAAAATGCGCAGGCTAAAACTGCCATTGAATGTATTTGCGAACATTTTAAACACCTATTCTAAGAATCATCATGTAGTCTATGAATCTGAATTGCTTAATTGTTACAGTCATTCACAAATTCATCTGCCTGAAGCAGTATTAGTTTTTTTCAATATTTGGTTACTATTCAAAATGGTTTTTTTAAAAAAAAAATTACAATGAAATAAATAAGTATGCCATGCCTTAAACTTCAGAGACATAAAATGAATTACTGAGTTAGCATGATGGGGCCTGGAGAATCATTTTGTTCTTTATAGGTGATGAGACTAAAAATGTATTAAACAATGAACCTCTCTACATTATTCTACTTATAAGATAATACAGAATGTTTCTTCATGATGTCAATTAGAAGAGAAATATCTTAGTACATTAGCTAGGATACAATTTTTTTAATTATTATTATTTTTTTGAGACGGAATCTCGCACTGTCGCCCAGGCTGGAGTGCAATGGTGCGATTTCCGCTCACTGCAACCTCTGCCGCCTCCCAGGTTCAAGTGATTCTTCTGCCTCAGCCTCCCGAGTGGCTGGGATTACAGGCGCCCACCACCACGCCCGGCTAATTTTTTGTATTTTTAGTAGAGATGGGGTTTCACTATTTTGGTCAGACTGATCTGGAACTCCTGACCTCATGATCCACCCACCTCGGCTTCCCAAAGTGCTGGGATTATAGGCATGAGCCACTGCACCCGGCCAATATAATTATTTTTTGCAAAAAAAAAAAAAAAACTATACTTATTTTATAATATTACTAAAAATTCACGAAATTTAAAAAACGAATTTAAACATTACTCAGATACCCACTTATTATGTTATTATATAATAGGACAACATCAAAATTTTGCTAAAATAAAGCACAGCCACACACACACACACACACACAAAACCCTAAATGACTTATGAGTTCAACAAACACTAAGTACTTGGCTCTAAGTTTTGGGGCACCACAGAGAAATAAAACACAGTCCTCATCTTGGAAACTTACACACTATTTCTTTTCTAGCCCTGGTTTTCCCCATCACCTAAAACCCCCCAGAAAGGACTCCATATCTATGAACAATGTTAGTCTTATCATACGGGTCTTTTCTTGCATATTATCAGTATTACATGGTTCAGAAAATCTGTATCAAGCAGCCAAAGACAAAAATGTTTTTAGAATATAAATGTTTCCCACGACTTTTTAAAGTAACAAAATTTAATGATTTCAGAATTAACCTAATTTAAGTATTGCATATTTACACTTGTGAAGTAATATTTACCAAGTACTAAACATCAGCATTTTGTAGTATCTGGGCTCCAGCTTAAACCACAGTTCTGAAAAAATGTTCCAAGTTATGTTTTCATTTAAACCCACCAAATTTCAAAAGAAGTCTCTGTGTATTCAGCATTAAAAAAGTCAGAGTCACAAAAACTATGCTTCTAATCAAATCACTTCTAGATTCAATATCTGATCATTAATATTATTAATTTAAGTACATATTTGTATTTGACCTACCACTTCTTGATCTGCATTATTCTGAAGATAAGGATATGTTTTAAATACCATGGAAGTAAAAATAAAAGTAAAAAAATGCATCAACAATAATGCACACTGTACAGACAGGCCTTGACGATTCTTTCTGGCAGTGTGAAAAGAACTGTTTCAGGGGATAGAGCCTCACACAGAAGAGTATGAATGAATGGGGGTGCAGGGGAGTTGAGGGAGACAACACACAGTGGGGAGGGGAGGAGGAGAGGGAAAGAAAAGGAGGTCTGAGCAGAAAGGAAGAAGGGAAGAGAGGGCTTCTGTGCCAGTATTGCCTCTTTTTTTTCTTAGCACCTTTATTCTACAGGGCATTTATTTGTTTATATGTTTGTCTCCCAGTGTCCTGGGGGCTCCTAAAAGACCAAAATCATTCCTTATTTTTGTATCCCCAGCTCCTAGCACAGGATGGAGACAAAGAGATGAGGGATAAGTAGAAAAGACTGTGAGGAGTGTCTACTATGCACCAACCATGTGTAGAAGACGAGGCTGACTTGCCCAGGGGACAGAGCACAGGTGTGACAGGAGGAGCGTGTGCCCCAAGCTCCTGGATACTCCCTGGGTGTCCCTGGACTACACCTATCATCTCGCTAAGACTTCATTTTGCTCACTTCGAATGGGATCAATACTCCAATTTCACAGGGGTGTTGTGATTGCAGAAACAGCCTCACATCTAGATGATCATGCAACTTAGCTTTCTTAAGTCTGTGCTTTCCTCAAGAATTATGTCACTACCTTGCTTATGTTCATTTAATGGTTTTCTACCTCACACCAAGTTAAATCTTTATTAACCTAACTACCATTCAATGCCTTAAAAGTAAGAATCCACCTTTTGCATTCAATTTTATTTCTGCTTATTCTCTGATTCGTCTATCTGGTTAGGACAGACTCTTAAACCAAGCTACCATGAGGCACAGAGCAAGACAGTGGTTTTGAACTCAGGCCTTGATGAGTCACAGAAGCTGGCACAAAACCCGGAGCAAACTGTCTGTCTCAGTTTCCTTATGTATAAAAGATTGTAATAATATCTGCATTGATAGGGAAGTGTTGATTAAATTAGGTGTATACATGCTACAGCTTTTACTATGAGTAGTAGTCCCGGCTCTCGGCCTATATCCTTACTTTCCCCTATAACTGAAACCTCTTTCTTTATAGAAACTTTGGATCCTCATCTCATCTCTCTGCTTCTCACACTAACAGATCTTTCAAGGAAAATATTGCCTCCCTCACGAATTGTTCCTTAATTATAGCATAAACTCAAGAGATCTTTCTTCCATTTAATCTATGTCATATGCTGTAATATTTTTCAAACTGTAGCAGCCTGATGGAGTAGGGATTGAGAATTCCTTCTGTTATATAACAAGTCTCTGCTTCCAGAGGCATTGGAACATTGTTGATCCTGACATCTTGTTCCAACCCAGAACCCACTTTCCCACAGAAAGGGACCTTATAGATGGTGATGAGATAGTTGCCACTCTCCAAAACCTAAGTACTATTTATTTTTCCATTGTTTTATTTTGATTCACATCTGTTTCATATATATTATAATTTGTCCCAGGAGGGGCCTTATGGAAAGAGTACAGGGTTTTGAGTTAAAACATCCAGGTCTAAATCTCAGCCTGTTCTACTAGCAATGTACCTGAGAACTTATTCAATCTGTTTGAACCAACATTTCTACACCTGTAAAAGTGGATCAGAGCTAGGCAAGTGATAGGAAGCTACTGCTTCTTCTACAAACTTAACTCCTGCAGTGGCACTTTTCTAACAATTTTTTGTTTTTCTTTTAAGAAACATGATCTCACTCTGTCACAATGGCTGGAGCGCAGTGGCCCAATCATAGCTCACTGCAGTCTGGAACTCCTGGGCTCAAATGATCCTTCTGCATCAGCCTCCTGAGTGGCTGGGATTACAGGTGTGTGCCACCACCAGATCTGGCTTTTTTTTTTTTAAGAGATGGGGTGGGTCTCTCTATGATGCCCAGACTGGTCTTGAATTCCTGGCCTCAAGGGATCCTCCTGCTTTGTCCTCCCAAAGTACTGGGATTACAGGTGTGAGTCACAGTACCCAGCCTTTTTCAAACAATTTCTTTCAGGGTGATATGTTAACAGAATATAGGAAAAAGGCTTCACTGTGAAAGACCTCTAAATACCAAAAAAGAGTCAAAACTGCGGAATCTATTTATAAGTTCACTCTTCTACAAACAAAATTTGCAAAGATTCCTTCTGGCTTGACATAAGTTTGAAACTAGTTTTGTTCGGGTTTTTAAATAAAATGGATGGGTTAGGCATATATGCCAGTAACTGGCAGATATAAATATGCTCTGCAATAGAAATAAACTATAAATTTAAAAAAATACAAACCTGAAAGAATGCATGCTCTATTTCTGCAAAATCATTGAAAATACATTTATAATACTTACTTTGAAACATTCTTATTAATTTAACCAGCACAGACAGATTTATGATAGTAACAATTACCTATAATTATGTGTTAAATGTTTAGAAAAGAATTATACAGATTCATTAAATTCAAAATAGTCTCAAAGAAGATTTTTATGAACAACTCTCTGACAATAGGGAAAAGATCTTAGAACTTCATTCAACTCACCATAGTAATGATACAGTTTCCCTTAACGAAGTACATTTCTAGTGAAAGATGCTGTCATCTGACCAAAAATTTAATCTGTGCAACTTATTAGTCACCTGCAAAGCTGATACCAATTAAGTTATTTCTTCAACAAACAAAAAACCAAAAACCCCAGTAAAAAAGAATTCACATAAACAGTGACTCACAAAGCAAATAAAATAATAGCTCTAACCCAGGTCTGTCCACTTTATCATCAGGCAGCCAGGATGAATATGCTCAACAAAAATAAATTTTTTATATTTGATGGTGAAAAACTGTCAGCTGATAGTCACTATTAATACTAATACATTTAACTTACTAGCATATTTTACTCAAAAGGGTGCTTTTGAGTAAATACTTTGCTATTACAAGTCATTTGCTAAAAGAAGACTGTATAAACATAAAAACTCTCAGCATCTTCAGTTAGGATTATAAGCATTTTAAACCATAATTATCAGACACTCAAAAAAGCTGGTTTTTGATTGTGCCATCACGTCTTTAGAAGTAAAATACTCAGTTAAAACAATGCTAATGGTCAAGGAATCATTAAGAAATGCTTCATCATAACTTTCACAGTGGGTGGGCTGTAAAATGATCGAGAATAATATGCTGCATTCCAAGGCCACTGAGGTCAGTTTCTGCATACAAATCTTTGCAGGAAGAAAAAGGCCTTCAGAAAGTGGGCCATTCATCTGAACCAAGTTCAGAGAATTTCCAGCACGGTGAAAAGATATGTTATGCAAGCACATAGATGTATTCAGTGGGGGCAGACAGAACCAGCTACATGGAGACTACAAAGGAGCCCTCCCATGGCTCATGAATAAGTCGAGGAAATGATCAGAAAAAAAAAAGGAGAGAGAGATGTTTAGACAGATGGCCCACTTAAAATGCCTGAGACAGGGCATAAGCAATTTTAATGAAACTTTAGATCTAGTATATGAATTGTTTCTTATTTCCCCAGGGTTGGGGAATGGGAGGAACAACTCCCAGGGAAGATAAAAATTCAGCAATTCACTGGAAAACTCACTTTTAGCACGTTGAGATGGAGGAAGAGTTAAGTACAAGTTTTAGTAGTTTTTTTACTAGTGCAATAAATTCAAAAAAAATTCTTCACAGAGCCATCAGTTATTAAAATGAATATAAAAAGCATAGAATGAACAGATTAAAGGAATTTTAAACAGAAGTCTACTGCCAAACCAAACAAAATCTATTATTATGTGAGAACTTACAACACTCCAACATTAAAGTTCATCACTGCAGAAGAAAGATAAAAGCAGCATTTTCAGAGGACCTCTTCAAAGCTAGGAACTGGCGTAGAGGAGGATTAGAATTCTGCCTACATGCAATTGAAAATGTGTATGTTCAAATACATGAGACTGTGTGGAAGAGTCTGTATCACATAATCATGCTGAGAAACAGGGAACACCCCCAAGTTTGGTGTTATTAGCATTACAAATAATTACACAAATGACATCTGAATCTAGGATAGAATACGTAATGTTACTCATAATCTCATATATTTAAATATTATGCACACTCCCTTTCCTTCTTCCACCGATAAGGGCTTAAGGTTCTCAATTTAGACATTGGGCATGATTAGCCAGGAAAGGCACTGTGGCACAGCTGTCACTCCAGCAGACCCCATGTCTCACTGACAAAGTGCAGACCTACAAAAGCTGTGTGACCTCCATCCACAACTCGCTTAGCCTCCTTGTGCCTCAGTTTCCTCATCAGCAAGACAAAGATAATAAGAATGCCTAACCCATATGATGCTTACATGAGATAAAAGGTGTAAAATGCTTAGAGTAGTGTTTGGCACATAAATGCTCAATTAGTTATTATTGTTATCATAATTTGGTGCAGAAATATCTGAAATCCCTCTCTTTTGTTTCAGCAACTGTTTTTTTTTTTTTTAATTTTACTCTTATACAACTAACATACAGTCAAATTCCAAGCTCTTAAGTTCGTCATTCACCCTTCCAGTCACTTGGCTCTGCCTGCCACTAACAACCAGAGATTATTCTTGCCTGTTCTGAGCTTCACATGAACAGACTCCAAAAAAACTGTGGCTTTTTTGACCAAAATAATGTTTTTGAGGTGCATCCATGTTGTTGAATAGTTCATCCTTTTTTTCTTGCTGAGAAGTATTTTATTGCACCAACACACCAAAATGGGTTCATCCTTCTGTGGATAGACATTTTGGTGGTTTCCAGTTTGGGGCTGTTATAAACAAAGCCACTGTAGATGTTCTTTGTACATGGTTGTTTTTTTCCCACTTAAAGAGGTATGTCTTCATTTCTTGTGGGGTAAAAAATCTCGGGAGTAGAAGTCGTAGGCTAAATGTAGGTTTAATTTTATATGAGTTGCTAAATTGTTTTCCAAAAGATTACAACATTTCTATGTTCCCACTGCAATGAGTTACTCTACATCCTTGCCACCATTTGGCATTGTCAGTCTTTCTAATTCTAGCCAGGCTAGAGGCTGGGAAACTGCATCTTATCATAGTTTCATGTATATTTCCCCCATGACTAGTAATGCTGAGGACCTCATGGTGCTCAGTGGCCATTTATATTCAAGTTTTTGCCCATTTTTATTAAGTCATTGGCCTTATTTTTATTGATTTGTGAAAGTTCTTTATTTTGGATACAAGGCCTTTGTCAGATTTATGTGTTGCAAGTATTCTCTTCTGTGGTTTGCTTATGAATTTTCTTAACAATGTCCTTCCTTCAGCAGATTAAAAAAAAAAAGACATTATTTTTTAAAGCAGTGTTAGGTTGACAAAAACTCAACAGAATTTCAATTTCCCACACATCCTCCCCCACATGAATTCCTCTATTATGAACATCTTGCATTTGTGTGTTGTATTTGTTACAATTGATAAGCAAATATCAATACGTTACTGTTAACTAAAGTCCATACATTAAGGTTCACTCTGTGTTATACATTCTGTGGGTTGTGACAAACATCTAATGAAATGTGTCCAGAATTACAGTATCATACAGAGTAGTTTCACTGCCTGCAAGTCCCCTGTTCCACCTATTTATTCCCCCCTCCCTCCCCCGAATGCTTGGCAATCACTGATCTCTACCATCTCCATAGGTTTGCCTTTTCCAGAATGTCACTTAGCGCTGGAATCATATAGAATGCTGCCTTTTCAGATTAGCTTTTTCCCCGTACCAATATGTATTTGTTTCCACTCTGTCTTTTCATGCCTTAGTAGCTCATTTCTTTTTATTGCTAAATAATATTCCATTGTACGGACGTACCAGTTTATCCACTCGCCTACTGAAGGACATTGCTTCTCAGTTTTGGCAATTATGAATAAAGCTGCTATAAGCATTCACGTGCAGGTTTTAGTGTGTGCCTGTTTCCAGCTCATTTTGGTAAATACCAAGGAGCACAACTCCTTGATTACATGGTAAGATTATGTTGTGTAAGAAACTGCCAAACTGTCTTCTAAAGTGGCTTACCATTTTGCACTCCCACTAGCAATGCATGAGAGCTCCTGTTGCTCCACATCCTCAGCAGCACGTGGTGTTCGTTGTTCTGGATTTTAGACATTCTAATACGTATGTAGTGGTATCTTTTTGCAGTTTTAATGGAAGTTTTTAATATTAACAAAATCTAACTCACTAATTTTTCCTTTTATGTTTAGTGCTTTGTGTCCTTGCTAAGAAGTTTTTTGCCTATATACAAAGTTTCAGAAGATATACTCACATGTTTTAGATGTTTTACATGTAGATCTATCTATGATGCATCTCTAACTTTCCTGTGTGGTAGGAGACGGGGTGAGGCCATTTCAGGAAAATTTGTAGACCAAGTACTGCAACTTTGTTCCTGTTAGCTATTCTAGGTCTGATATGGTTTGGCTGTGTCCCCACCTAAATCTCATCTTGAATTCCCACGTGCTGTGGGAGGGACGCAGTGGGAGGTGACTGAATTATGGGGGCAGGTCTTTCCTATGCTGTTCTCATGATAGTGAAGGAGTCTCACGAGATCTGATGGTTAAAGAAGAAAAAAAAAACAAAAAAAACAGGGGTTTCCCTGCACAAAACTCTTTTTGCCTGCTGCCGCCATCCACTTCAGATGTGACTTGCCCCTCCTCGTCCATGATTCTGAGGCCTCCTCAGCCATATGGAACTGTAAGTTCAATTAAACCTCTTTCTTTTGTAAACTGTCCAGTCTCAGGTACGTCTTTATCAGCAGGGTGAAAATGGACTAATACAAGTCCCTTCGCATTTCCATAGAAATTTCAAAATCAATGTGCCAATTTCTTCCACATCCTCCCTGAGATACAATCCCAATAGAATTACTATTGGGCCTGCATTGAATCTATATTACTGTAGAGAGAAGTGACATCTTAATATTTTCTTTCCCAGTCCATGAGCAGGATAAAACTCTTACTTCTGATTTTTAATTTATTTCATAAAATGTGGTAGTCATGAATCTCTTTTGTTAACTTTATCCCTATTTTTGTCTTAGTTTCATTCATTGTATGGCAGACTCCTTAGAGTTTTCTCAGGTAACCAATTAAGGTGTGTAAAGCTTCCTTTGCAATCATTAGGCTCCGTTATTTCTTGCATGCCTTCATACTCTAACTAGTGACGGTGTTTGCTTTGCCTATTTTTATGCTATATTAAGTGGAACTTTAATTTTCATTTTCCCATTGTTGCTAGTTTATTCAAATACAACTTGCATTTGATTGCCTTTTTATCCTGTAATCTTGCTAAATTTGTTAGTTCCAGCAATTGTTTTATAGATTCCTATAAGGCTTTCTATGCAAACAATTATGTCCTCTGTAAATAGAAATGACTTTACTTCTTCCTTTCTGATTTCTATGCCTTTTATTCTTTTCTTTCCAACTGCACTGGATAGGATCTCCAGGATAATACTGTATAAACATGATAAAAACAGACAACTTTATCTTGTTCCCAATCTTAAGAAGACAACATTAAATATTTTTTCTGAAATTTCTTCACTCTCTTGCCTTTCCTTTTGTCCTTCCTAATACATGCTTCCTGATAACTTACAGTGCCCACAAGTCACTGAGGTTGTCTTCCTTTTTTTTTTAAACAGCTTTTTTCTTTTCTTTTTTTTTTTTTTTTTTTTGAGGAGTCTTGCTCTGTTGCCCAGGCTGGAGTGCAATGGCACGATCTCAGCTCACTGCAAGCTCCTCCAGCTCCCAGGTTCAAGTGATTCTCCTGCCTCAGCCTCCCTAGTAGCTGGGATTACAGGCGTGCACCACCACACCTGGCTAATTTTTTGTATTTTTAGTAGAGACAGGGTTTCACCATGTTGGCCAGGCTGGTCTCAAACTCCTGACCTCAGGTGATCCGCCCACCTCGGCTAAACAGCTTTAGTGAGGTGTATTTGACATTTTAAAAAACAGCATGTTTAATGCACACAAGTTGATTAGTTTGGACATATGCATACGGTCATTACACTATCACCACAATCAAGATAATAAACATGTTTTACCTCCAAAAGTTTCCTTTGTCCTTTTGTGTCTCTTCAATTTTTTAAAACGCATTTTTCTTTCTCTTTTTTCAGATTGCATAATCTCTATTCTTCTATCTTCAAGGTTACCTATTCCTTCTTCTGCCATCACCAGTATGCTTTTCAGCCTATCCAGCAAATTATCCATTGCAGATATAGGACATTTTAGATCTGGAATTTCCACTTAGTAATGTGTTTTAATTTCCATTTCTATGCTGATATTTCCCATTTTTCCCTCATTTTCATCTTTAATACTTGAAAATGATTTTAATAGCTACTTTAAAGTTCTTACCCATGAAACAAACATTTTAGTAATCTCACGGTTGATTTCTGTTGACTGCTTTTCCTCTTGATTATAGTTGTCTTTATTCTTAGATTGCATGCCAAGTAAATGTTTATTGTAAATTGTATTGTGGGGATGTTGTCAGACTTCACTCATCATGTTATCTCCCTCTGAAAAGTACTGATTTTTATTACAGCAGGCAGTTAAATTACTAGTTACCAGTCCTGAAGTTGTGGAGGCTCACTTTTATGTTGTGCTAGGAACTATTTGGTTTTGCTCTCAATAAATAAAAAGTCCAAACCATTTATTCCAGAAACAGTCTTTTCTCCCAAGGCATGGTCCTTCCAGGGTTTTAATGGAAAGCTCAAGGTGTTTACAAGTACCTCAAATTGATGAGATTCAGATTCCAACATTATCATAACCATGGTAGGCAACTGAAATTTTAGCTCAGTTCATTCAGCATTCCAGCAGTTCTGGGATCTTCTGGGATCCCTGGGGTCTTTGTTACGCACATTTCTAGGGTCAACCAACAATTTGAGAGAATCTGAATTCACATATGGAACTCTTCACTCTGTTGCTCCCTTTTTGCCATGATAACCCTGCTGAATTTCCAGCAGTTCTGACAACACTGAACATCATTCTCTGAGACCTAAAACCAATAACTGAGTTACAGCCATGCCTTAATGCATGCAATAGTGACTGCTTTCAGAGGAAAAGCCACATAAACGTGCATCTTACTGGTGTAGTTTTCTTCTTTTAGGGGTCGTATTTGGTTGTACATCGACAGCCTTCAAATAGTTGTGCTTTATATTTTGTCCAGAGTTTATAATTATTTATCTGGAAAGGAATTCATTGAAAATACACTACACTGCCATTGTAGGAACTGAAACTTTTCCGTGCTGTTTTAATTTTATGTCACTTGCATTTCAAGGCAGAAGAGGAAAGAAAAGATGGAAGAACGCGGGTTCACATACATTTACTACTTCCGCCTTCCAGGTGGTAGCCCAGGAACACTTGACATTGCTACCCCCAAAAGCTACTCTTGCACTAAATTGAGAGCAGACATAGAAACATATTTGACAATTTGAAAAGAAATATTCTTAAAGGCTCCATCAAACTAGAAGGAAGAAATGCCTCATTTAATTCCTAAAATTTGAACATCTATTATACCAATAGGAAAACAAATTCTTAAATATAAAATGCGTAACAGACTATAAACATTTTAAACAGTTTGAGATGAAATTCACATATCATACATTTAACCCATCTGAAGTGTACAAGGTTTTTAGTATATTCACAGAGTTATGCAACCATCCCCACAAGCAACTTTAAAACGTTTTCATTGCCTCATAAGGGAAACATTAGATACGAGAGCAGTTACTCTACATTCCCCTCCTCAGCCCTAAGCAACTGTTACGTACTTTCGATTTCTATAGCTTTGCTTATTCTGGGAAAATTTGTGATCTACTTTGACTGAATTATTTCATTTAGCATTTTTGCAAAATTCATCCATGTTGCAGAAAATATCAATACCTCATTTATTTTTATTGCTGAAAAATAATCCATTCTATGAACGTATCACATTTTATTTACTATTGTACACTCATTCATCATTTGAAGGACATTAGGGTTGTTTCCACTGGCTATTATGAAAAATGCCACTATAAACATTTGTGTACAACATTTCTGTGGACACATGGTTTCATTTCCCTTGGTTATATACCAAGAAGTGGAATAGCTAGGTCATGTGGTAATCGTCTAATATTTTAAGAATCTGTCAAATTATTCCCAAGTTCATATCACTGTAGTCATAAATTCCCACCAGGAACATGTAATGGTTCCCATGTTTTCACATCTTCACCACTTCATGGGTGTGAAGTGGTATCTCATTGTGGTTATGACTTACATTTTCCTATCAACTAATGATACAGAGCATCTTTTATGGGTTTATTGGCCATTTCTATATCTTTTTTGAAAAATTTTTTATTCATGTCCTTTGCCTTTTAACTGGATCATTTGTCCTATTATTAAGTTGTAAGAATTCCCTATACTAGACAAAAGACCCTATTAAATATATATGATTTGCAAATATTGTCTCCCATTTTGAGGGATGTCCTTTCACTTTCTTCATCATTTCCTTTGAAGCACAAGTTTTAAATTCTGAAGTCCAATTTATCTAATTTTTCTTTTGTTGCGTGTACTTTTGACATCTTATGTAAGAAATCATTACCCAACCAAATGTAACAAAGATTAACTCCTATGTTTTTCTCTAAGAATTTTGTTGTATGAGCTGTTACATTTAGGTCTGTGATTCTTAAAGTTCATTTTTATGTATGGTGTGAGGAAGGAGACCAACTTCATTCTTTTACATGTGCATATCCAATTGCCCAAGCAGAATTTACTAAAAAGATTAATCTTAACTCATTGAATTTTCTTCCTACCCTTACTGAACTCAACTGACCATAACAATTTATTTCTGGAGTCTCGATTCTATTCCATTGATCAACATGTCTATGCTTATGCCAGTACCACTTTGTCTTGATTATTGTAGCTTTGTAGTGTTTTGAAATCAGGAAGTAGAAGCCTCCGAACTTTATTCCTCTTATTCCTCTTTTACAGTGCAAAGGCATTTTCATATGAATTTTGGAATCAGATGTCTATTTTTCCAAAAATAATGCAGCTGGGATTCTAGAAAGGATTGTGCTGAATCTGTAGATCAGTTTGGTGATCAATATTAGGTCTTCTGATTCAAAACATAGGGTGTTTTTCATTTAGGTCATCTTTATTTCAACAACATTTTATAGTTTTCAGTGTTCAAGTATTACATTTCTTGTTTAAAATTTATATTTAAGTATTGTATACTTTTTGGTGCTATATAGAGTTGTTTTGTTAATTTCATTTTTGGCTTGTACAATGCCACTGTATAAAAACAAAAATTGATATTTGCATATCATTCTTGTATCCTGTATCCTTCCAGGACTCATTAGTTCTAGCAGATTTGTTTGTGAATTCCTCAAGATTTTCTACATCTAAAATCATGTCATCTGCAAAAAGAGGTGAGTTGACTTCTCTCCAATCTAGATGCCCTTATTTTCAGGTGTGGGTTTATTATAGATGCTCCTCATCAGTCTGAGGAAGTTGCCTTCTATTCCGAGTAGGCTGAGTGTTTTTCATAATGAAAAGCTGTTGGATTTTGTCAGATTTTTTTTTGCATTTGAGATAATCCTGTGGGTTTTGTCTCTTATTCTATTAATACGATGTATCGCATTGATTGACTTTCGTATGTTAAACCAGCCTTGTATCCCTAGGAGAAACCTCATTTGGTTATGATGTATATCACTGTATATATTCTTGGATTCAGTTTGCCACCATTTGGTTGGGAATTTTTGCATTAATACTTAAGAAGGATATCAGCCTTTAGTTTTTATCTTGCAATGACTTTATCTGGTTTTGGAATCATGATAATACTGGTCTTGTAAACTGGGATTTTGGAAGAGTTTGTGAGGATTAGTATTAAGTAATTTTCCTTTAACTGTTTTAACCAATGAAGTCATCTGGTCCTGAGTTCTTTCTAAGAAGTTTTGCAACAATTAGTCCCATCTCTTTACTTATGATAAGTCTATCTGGATTTCCTACTTTCTCTTGAGAAAGTGTTGGCAGTCTGTATCTTTCTATGAATTTCTCCATTTTATCTAGGTTATCTTGTTTATTGGTAAACAATTGTTCACAATATTCCCTTATGATCATTTTAATTTCTGTAAGGTCAGTAGGCATACCCCATTATTCCTGATTTTACAATTTGAGTTTTTTTTCTTTTGGTCAGCCTGTCTATAGGTTTGTCATTTCTGTGATCTTTCCAACAAACACATTTTGCTTTTATTGATTTCCTCTATTGCTTTCTCGTATCTATTTCATTTATTTGTACTCTAGTTTTCAGTATTTTAGTCCCTCTGCTTTTGTTTACTCTATTTTTCCATGTTTCCTGAAGTGGAAGATAAGGTAATTGATCCTTCCTTTCCTTCTCTCCCTCCCTCCCTCCCTTCCTTGCCTGCCTGACTGCCTTCCTTCCCTCCCTCCCTCCTCCCACCATCCCCTCTCTTTCTTTCTTTCTCCCTTTCTTCCTCTCTCTCTCTCTCTCTTTCTTTCTTTCCACAGGGTCTCACTCCGTCAGCCAGGCTGGAGTGCAGTGGCATGATATTGGCTCACTGCTACAGCCCTGACTTCCTGGGCTCAACCGATCCTCCCACCTCAGCCTTCTGAGTAGCTGGGATTACAGGTGTGTGCCACCACACCCAGCGAATTTTATTATTATTATTATTATTATTATTATTATTATTATCATTATTATTATTTGTAGAGATGGGATCTCAAACTTCTGGGCTGAAGTGATCCTCCAGTCTCAATCTCCCAAAGAATTGGGATTACAGGTGTTAGCCACCAAACCCACACCCAGCTTTATTTCTTCTTTTATTTTGAGATAGGGTCTCACTCTGCCACCCAGGCAGGAGTACAGTAGTACGATCTTGGCTCACTGCAACTTCCGCCTCCCGGGCTCAAACAATTCCCCAACTTCAGCCTCCCAAGTAACAAGGACTATAGGCACGTGCCACCATGCCCAGCATATTCTTGTATTTTTTGTAGAGATAGGGTTTCACCATGTTGCCCAGGCTGGTCTCGAACCAGTGGGCTCAAACAATCTGCTCGCCTCAGCCTCCCAAAGTGCTAGGATTACAAATGTGAGCCACCACTTTGCCTGGCCTCTTTTTTTAATACACGTGCTTACAGCTCTCATTTCCCTCTAAGCACTGCTTATGTGCGGCCCACACGTTTTTAGATGTTGTGTTGTTTATATTAACCACAAAATATTTCCTAGTTTCCTCTGTAATTTTTTAAATCTATTGGCTATTTGGTAGTACACTGCTTAATTCCACATATGTATGAACTTCCCAAATTTTCCTTGTTGCTTTCTAATTTCATTTAATTTGTCAGAAACATACTTTGGATGATTTCAATTCTAGTAAATTTATTGAGGCTTGTTTTATGGCCTAGTATATGGTTATGCTATGGTATGGTAAATATGGTCTAGCCTGGAGAATGTTATACATGCACTTGAGACTGGTATATTCTGCTGTTGTTGGAGAGATTATTCTAGAGATGTCTGTTAGGTCTATTTGATCTATAGGGCTGTCCGACACTTTTACTTCCTTGCTGATATTCTGTCTAGTTGTTCTATCCATTTTTCAAAGTGATATATTGTGGAATTGCCTATTTCTCTCTTTGTCTCAGTTTTGCTTCACATACTTGGGAACTGTGTTATTAGGTACATATGTATTTGTACTTGTTATAGCTTTCTGATGGATTGACCCTTTTATCATTATAAAATATCCCTCTGTCTCTAGCAATAATTTTGTCTTGAACAATATTTTGTCTTGGCAGCTCATGCCTGTAATACCAGCTACTCGGAAGGCTGAGGCGGAAGGATTACTTGAGTCCAGGCATTTGAGGTCAGGTGTTCAAGAACAGCCTGGGCAATATAGGAAAAACCTACCTCTAAAAAGATTTTTTAAAATTAGCTGGGCATGGTGGGGTACATCTGTAGTCCTAGTTCCTTGGGAGGCTAAGGAAGGAGGATCACATGAGCTCAGGAATGAGAGGCAGCAATGAGCTATAATCACACCACTGCATTCTAGCCTGAGTGACAGAGCAAGACCCTGTCTCTTGAAGAAAAAAAAAATACAAAAAAAGGCTGGGTGTGTTGACTCATGCCTATAATCCACGCACTTCAGGAGGCTGAGGTGGGAGGATCACTTGAGCCCAGGAGTTCGAGACTAGCCTCATATCAAGACCTCATCTCTATTTAAAAAAAAAAATAGCCAAATGTTAGGGCATATACTCTAGTACCAGCTACTCAGGAGGCTGAGGCAGGAGAATCACCTGAGCCCAGGAGTTCAAACTTGCAGTGACCTATGATGCCACTGCACTCCAGACTGGGTGACAGAGCAAGACCCTATCTCAAAAAAAAAAAGAAGGCTATTTTGTCTGCCATCAGCATTATTAGTAATAAAATACTGATAATAATATTACGAATACAATGTCTGTCTGATACTTTTTTCCATCCTTTTACAATTGACCTATTTATGCCTTTGACTCTAAAGTGTGTCTCTTGTAAAGCATATGGTTTGATCATATTTTTAAATCTATTCTGTCAGTATCTGCTCTTGATAGGCTTAAGCCATTTGCATTTAATATAATTAATTATCCGTCAGGGTCAGGTAGGATTTACATCTACCATTTTGCTTTTTACTTTCTATATGTCATACCCTTTTTCTCCCTCTATTCCTTTATTATTGCCTTGTTTTAAATCAACGTTTTCTATTGTCTTATTTTAATTCCCTTGACTTTTCTTTTACTAATATTACTATTTTTAAAAGTTATTTTCTTAGTGGTTACCCCGGGCATTACAATTTGAACAATGCTTCCAAGCAACATGGTTTGCTAGTCTCTGCTCTACCTTGTCTTACACATTTCTTAGTATTTTCCAAATATCACAGGATTTATTCACAGAACAAATTTCATTGAACATATTATTGGGGATAAGGCTGAAAAGATGAGTAGGTAGCTCTGTAAAGGGAAACTGAGGTCTATCCAATTCAAGTCAAATAATCAATATCTAAACATATGCATTTTTATCTTCACTAATCTATTATTATTAAATTACTTATTTTAAGGAAAAAGTAGTTCTAAAGTAAACTGATGAAGAGATGTTAAAGCACACAATGCCCACACTGGTCTCCTAGAAAAGATGTCTAATCTCATTCTAGTACATCTCGTTACTTCACCCATCTCCACATGCATAAATCATTATGGTCTTCATATATACAAATATAGAAAAAAGCATTATACTGAAAAATCAAGTAATCAAATCTTCATATATACAAACAGAGAAAAAAGCATTATACCGAAAAATCAAGTAATCAAATCTTCATATATATGAACAGAGAAAAAAGCATTATACTGAAAAATCAAATAATGGGTTCAAAAGATATATTTTCCCATTTGCACCAAACCTATTCCTCTTTTAAGTTTTTTACTTATCCCACTGACAATCTCTAAACCACTTTTAAATCTTTTTTTGGAACAAGGCTGAACACAAATATAACATATACAAATATTCCTCCATTACCTACAGAAAATTGCCTTACACAGATCAGCTAACTTGGGTTTTTAATAATAATCTTTGTATTATGCAAATTAATCTTTTGACATTTTATTATAAATGCACTGATGGTGTTGATTTAGTTTCAATTCAAAAATCAAGGATTTCATTACCCTATAAAACATATCCAGAGTTCAAACTATTTAAGGGGGGTTAAACAAAATGCAAACATTTAATGCAACATTAAGCATGTGAAATAAAAACTTGATTGCCTAAAGAAAGCATGCTATGCTGTTACCCTGGTGACAGGTTAAAAAAGGGATTGTAAGCTGAATAGCTGTATGATATGAAATTAAAATGTTTCACATTGAACAATCCAAAATGAATTGGGAAAGGTTAGAGTAGAGGAGAGAGAAATCAATTCTCCAATGGCAATGGTGAATGGGAAAGAAGTATGAATAGGGTTTGCCAGTGGGGTGCAACAGCTGCCAAATATCCTGCAGCCAAAGAATTACAATAATACTGATGAAGTGTGCAAGAGCTTCTGGAATCATGGTAGGGAACAGAGAAATTCTCCAGCAATAATCAGGCTATTCTGTCTTCCACTCAGCTCTTATAGTAGGATCAAAATAAAAATATTTTACAATGTAATAGTAAGCAAAAATATGTAAATATGCTTTCTTATCCACTTAGTATCTTGTACTTAATCTCACATAGATTTCTAAGCCATCTTAAACACCGTCATATTAAGTAACTGAAAATATCATAACAGAGACAGTAAAAAGTGAGGCAAGCTTAAGTGGTAATGATTGAGTTAATGTTTTCTCCCATCTTGTTGCTTTCAGGGGATTTATTTGCTCAAATGAAGGTAAATATTTCCAAAGACAAAGAGTATATACATACGTTTGTAAACATATACTTAAAGTGCTGTTTTTTTATTGTATAGTCAGGTATCACATCACCTTCATTGTCACAGTGAAGTGGCTTATCTGAGAGTATGAAACGAGTTATGATAAGTTGCTTTATTTTCATTGACGTATAAATGTGTTATAATTTCACACGCTCTTTTAATTCAGAAGACATCTTAGTAAAAGAGCCAGTATGTACCCGTTCAACAATACTGGCTTTTCCTTGGGAATTATTTTCACATTGTTACTTTTTTTCTATGTTTCTCACCCCACTCATCTTTCAGTGGTTAAGATCATATTTCAAAAACCTTAAACTTTTACCATCTAATTGAAAATTTAATAACAGGTGAATAAATTCTATATCTGAAATCAGGAAAGGCAAAGAAAAATAAACAGATAATTGTCTCTGCTAGGCAGAAATCACTAAAAAATCGATTCTCCATTTTATCAGGAAGCCAGATGAGGAAAGATAATACAATACAAATGCAGACACAATGACTGCACATACAGAGAACCCAAGAGAAAGTAATTTCCCGTTATGCTACTGTGGCTGAAAGAGTTAAACTGACACCAGGCTGCGTAGCCAGCCGCGATACTTGATATGTTCTCCTAAGCCTGAGCACAAAGTACACTGATTCCATGCAGCCAAAGTCATCCTCCACCAAAGGGAGTGCTTTATTTTAACCTTTCAGGCTGAAGTATTTCCATTAATATTATAGGCCATAGTGAAGTTGTTTCTTTTTCTGAGTCTTTAACCCCTGCTCAAATACCAAGAGAGAAATTATGAGGATAAAGTAGAAACCAGAAAGTGGCCAGGCGTGGTGGCTCATGCCTGTAATCCCAGCACTTTGGGAGGCCAAAGCAGGTGGATGACCTGAGGTTGGGATTTTGAGACCAGCCTGGCCAACAGGGCAAAACCCGGTCTCTACTAAAAATACAAAAATTAGGCCGGGCGCGGTGGCTCACGCCTGCAATCCCAGCACTTTGGGAGGCCGAGGTGGGCGGATCATCTGAGGTCAGGAGCTCGAGACCAGCCTGACCAACATGGAGAAACCCAGTCTCTGCTAAAACTACAAAAAAATTTAGCCAGGCATGGTGGTGCATGCCTGTAATCCCAGCTACTTGGGAGGCTGAGGCAGGAGAATTGCTTGAACTTGGGAGGTGGAGGTTGCGGTGAGCTGAGATTGCGCCATTGCACTCCAGCCTGGGCAACAAGAGCAAAACTCCGTCTCAAAAAAAAAAAAAATACAAAAATTAGCCGGGCCTGGAGGTGCATGCCTGTAATCCCAGCTACTTGGGAGGCTGAGGCAGGAGAATTGCTTGAGCCCAGCGGGCAGAGGCTGTAGTGAGCCAAGATCACACCACTGTACTCCAGCCTGGATGACAGAGCAAGACTATCAAAAAAAAAAAAAAGAAAAGAAAAGAAAGAAAAAACCAGAAAGTAAAAGCTGTGACTTCATGCAATTCAAACAGCATCAGAGCTGAAAAAGGCTTCAGTAATCATCCAACTCGACACTGCCATTTTTCAGAAGAGAAAACTGAGTTAAAAGCTGAATCACTTTGCACAAAGGCCTGTAGAACCTGGAAACACGGCAGTGCGGCTGGGTCCAGATTCTGACTCCTGACACCTCGCTCAGCGCTTGTCCCATCCACTGCGCCAACTGCTCTGACAATTCAATGCCATATGAGGGAGCCAAAAGAACCAAAGGTGACTCTAATTTTCCCAACCTGAATCACTGAAAAGAGGAAATGCCATAAAGGCCATATAGAATTCAGCGTATGCATTTTCAATATTTAAGGGATGTGGAGTACACATCTTACCCTGCAATGCCAGTGACCACTAGTATAACATGACCTAATGTAAATTCATTGTCTGGATTTGTCGGTTCTATCAGAGAAAATTTTCTATCATATGTTAAATTATTAAAAGATATTAACATTGTATAGTCTTTGAAAACCACTTTTTCAAAGAATATTTAATAGGGGAAACTGATGACAGCGTAATAATGCATTTTTTAAAAAGACATCCTTTTAAGTAGAATGGTCCATTTTCTGGTAAAATCAAAGTAAGAGTAGATTATGTGTATGCACAGAAAAAGGTCAGTCCTCAAAAGGGATGCTGGGATTTGTAATCTCCAGTTTCTCCCTTCCATTCTTTCTTGAACCCCCACCAATCTGAATTTAAGCCCCACTTTCCATGTGCATCCCCTAAAACTGCTCTAGTCAGGTCTCCTGTGACATCCACATTGTTCAAAGGTCAGTGGTCATTCTCCATCCCATTTGACACACTGCAGTGGAACACTCCTTTCTCCCTGCTACCCTTTCTTCATTTGGCTCCCTGAACTCCACCCAGGCCTAGTTTTCCACCTATCTCCTTCTCAAGCCTCCTTTGTCGAATCCTCCTCATCTTTCCAGCTTTCTCATATTGAAGAGTCTCAGGGCTCAGGCCTAGGACCCCACCCTCTCTGGCATCAGCTTCCCCTTTTACTCCCTTATAGTCAACTGCAACACGGCAGCTAGGAAGATCTTGTGAATACACATGTTGCTCAAGCTCTTCATTGCTCAAAACCTTGCAATGGCTCCCCACTTCACTCACAGTAAAAGCAGGAATCCTGACAGCAGCCCATCTGACACAACTCCATTTCCTACTATTCTACAGCTTGCTTACTCCTCTCCAACTGCATTCAGCAGACTAACATACTGAGCCTCATCCTTCATATCTTCTGAACCTCTTAATTCTATATGAGATGAAAACTGTATCGGTTTCAATCAGGGTTTCTGTTACCCATACCCAAACATCCCAAGTGACTCAGGAGGTAATACAACTGCCACTCTAGAAACAAGAGAAAAGTTACTATAATGGGGCATGCCTATAGTCCCAGCTACTCAGAAGGCTGAGGTGGGAGGATTGCTTGAGCCCAGGAGTTTGGGGCTGCAATCAGCTATGTTCACGCCTGGGCAACATAATAAGACTCTGTCTCTAATTAAAAAAAAAAAAAAAAAAAAAGCAGGGATATGCAAGTCAATAAATGGAACTGATTCTACTGGTTACCCATACGAAAAAATAAAATCAGACCTCAATCTCATATCATCACACATAATAAATTTGAAATATGAAATACCAGTGTAATAAAGGAAACTTCTAAAAGACCAGAAATAAAAATATAACTAAATATTTTACAAAATCTTAGGTAGAAAATATTGCTTTATAAGCATAAAAGCAAAATAAAAACCCATAAAGAAATAAATTTATTAAATAACATTAAAACAAACTGTAATGGTGTCCTATTTGCTGGACTATAACATAAAACATCTCATTATTTACTTCACTGAAAATAACTAGACCCCCATTTTTTCTTTCTTGTCATATTTATGTATAGCTATTGGTATAAAGAAGTAAAAAATACGACTTCTTATTCTTGATGGTTTCCTTTTGGTTTATTCATAATACATTTACTTAGTTGTGTACTACAATATATTATAGATTCTTTTTTATTTCTTTATAACAAATGAGGTAAAGAATCTGGGTGTTGCAACATAATTATACAATAACAATGATTCTCATATGAAAAAGACAGAATATAGATTACTCTCATTTTATAGGTAAGCTTAAAGTAAAATACATACCTAAAGTCACATTACTAATAAGTGGTAGAGTTATGACTAAAATCTAGATTTATAACTCTAATTCTAGTTTTGCCACCATATCACAAAATGTATTTACATGTTTATACATATTATATGGTTTGGTTCTATGTCCCCGCCCAAATCTCATGCTGAATTGTAAGTCCCAGTGTTGGGGGAGGAAACTGGTGGGAAGTGATTGGATCATGGGAGCAGATTTCCCACTTGCTGTTCTCATGATGGTGAGTGAGTTCTCACAAAAAGATCTAGTTGTTTGAAAGTGGGTAGCACCTCCCACTTTGTGCTCTCTCTCTCCTGCCACCCATGTGAAGATGTGCCTGCTTTTCCTTCACCTTCTGTCAAGATTCTAAGTTTCCTGAGGCCTCCCCAGCCATGTAGGACCATGAGTCAATTAAACCTCTTTTCTTTATAAACTACCCGGTCTCAGGTATGCCTTTATAGGTATGTAAGAATGGACTAATACAACATACCTATACATAGATGCAGGGGTGCGTGTTCATGTGTGCAAGCGCACCCATGTGAATGAGGAAGGCAGTGGGGAGAGGGAGAGAGAATATATATAATTTGTGTGTATTTCTGTCTTGCCAACCTTGGAATTATAAACAAATACTAATTTTGGGGGAGTAGGCTAGAATGTTTTATAAACACAGCAACTTTCCAAATCACAAGGAAGAAACCCACGTCATAATGTCCATATAAGTGAATTCCAAGTGGATTAAAGAGATCAACATTGTAGGTCTTTTTCTAATTGTTTGCTTAAAAATAAGTGATGAGGATTCTAAACATATCCTCCATAACCTCTATGGAATGGCAAAATGGGTGAAGGAAGAAAGAAGAAAACAAAAACAAGTCAACAAAATGTAATGAATTTACTGTATATCTGCAATAAAAGATGATTTTATAAGACCCATAGGGTCAACATTTCTTTTCAAACATCTTAAACTATATTTAACTATGAAAAGAGATAATGCTGTCCACACTCACCTCAGCAGGGCTCAATCCTGAGAACTGACCTCTAAAAGGGAGTCAAGGCTTACTCTAAGCCACAACCCCTGCCTGATTCTTCAAACCTGCAAAGTAACAGGAATGCAAAGCAGCCCTCTACTAGGGAAGGACAATTTAGTCACCAGACATTCTACTACCAAGAAAGTTGGCTGGCTCAGCCCTGGAAATGGTGATCATTACAATGATAAGGCAACTCAGCAGAAAGATAATAACTATGAAGTTAGGAAGACTGAATGATAGAAGGAAGCATAAAGGACAATCTGTCCAGCTACAAAAACCTAACAAAAGAAAGGAATGGATGAAGAAATAACACTGGAGAAAGGAGGAAGTAAAGAAATTGAGAGAGGGCAGAACAGTATCTTCACTACTGTCTGAAATGCCTGGGATGACGGGCGGTACTCGAGCCAGGGTAAGTTATCCTGATTCTCAAGAAAGCTGAATCCAGATCCAAAAACAACATTTGGATCTAAGGAAAACAGACATTTTGAGCAAAAATAAAGATTACTAAAAATGATTAAAATGTTACCTTTACTATTTTTTCTTCCAATCATTACCAGTTAGTGAAACAAATTATTATATCAAACTACAATGTCAACAAAATCATTTTAGCTTTTTAAAGAAGTGACTGTTTAATATAACTAGCTTTTAATGATTCATTTCTGTCAATATAAGTGTTTAAGAATAATTATTAAAAAGAAATCTTCATGGTAAGTCAGTAAAAGATTGAGTTCATCAAATTTATTTTATAGTCATCCCCAAAAAAATGGCTATTGTTTCTGACATTAACTTTTCTTTTTTTCTAAAATGTACCACTATCGTTTTACTATCCAAATACTAGAGGTATGTATTATTAATGTGTTTTTCCAAGTCATAAATGATGAAAGAGTGAAGCCCATAGAGAAATTGGGAAAATAAGATCAGCAGCCAAAACAAGCAACACAAAGGAAGGGCTGTGGGCTACTGGTTTGGAAGGGAAAACATTTCACGAACACACCCATGACAAAGCAATACAGAGCCACACCTGGAGGGTGACTCTTAGACTCCATTCCCAAGCCGATTGTGAAAACATGACTCTAAAGCCAAAATGTGAAGGTTCAAACACCCTACATCAGCTTTCATGATGTAGGTGTCAGGGACCTCCTCAGTAAGCAAGCTAGAAACATAGCTTCACTTAGCTAAACAAGATTATGCTTTGGGAAGAAGAACAGTATATTTGCTAAATGTTACAGCTCTCCACTGTTATAGGTTGTAGCAATTTTATAATAAACTGATAATACTAAATAAGTGACAGTACCTTTTTTTCAACAGAAAATAAACTCACCAAAAATGAACAATTGCTTGTTGTATAGAAAATAAATGTGCAATTATCTGGATAAGTGAACTTGCAGTCTACATATTTCATAAATACATATTTTGTTTCTAATTTCTAAGAGATAATGAGTTCAAAAATAAGATACTTAAATTTTTTAATGTAGCAATGATCACATCTACAATTTTAGCTAGAAATTAGCAGAAGACTATGAAGTAAGACTGCTTCTTAACCTCCACTTTATAAAGCAATTGCCCTAAATATTTCAACAATCTCTAAGGAATGTTAGTGTTTGAACTATCTAAAACACTATAAATCACAATATAACGTACTCTGTGTTTCCCAAAAGCATTCATTGGAATCTTAATTTTTCAAAGAGCTTTTAGGAAAAAGGTTTTCACAAGAAAAAAAGAGTACAGGTAAGAGTCCAACTATATCTTGCTCTTAGAGTTTCAGAATGCATTTTAGTATATACGAATACCTTGGAGATACTGTGAGATCAGTTCCAGACCACTGCAATGAAGCAAGTATTTCAATAAAGCAAGTCACATGAATCTGTTATTTTTCCAATGTGTATTAAAGTTATGTTTACACTGTATTGTAGTCTATTAAGTGTGCGATAGCTCTTAAAAACAATGTACAAACCTTAATTAAAAAGTAGTTTAGTCTGGGCGTGGTGGCTCACACCTGTAAACCCAGCACTTTGGATGGCCGAAGCAGGTGGATCACAAGGTCAGGAGATCAAGACCATCCTGGCTAACATGGTGAAACCCCGTCTCTACTAAAAAATACAAAAAAATTAGCCTGACGTGGTGGCACACGCCTGTAGTCCCAGCTACTTGGGAGGCTGAGGCAGGAGAATTGCTTGAACCCAGGAGGCAGAGGTTGCAGTGAACCAAGATCGCACCACTGCCCTGCAGCCTGGGCGACAGAGCGAGAGACTCCGTCTCCAAAGAAATAAAAAAACTTTATTACTAAAAAACGCTAACCATTATCTGAGCCTTTAGTGAGTCATAATCTTTTTGCTGGTAGAGGGTGGCTGCTGACTGATCAGGCTGATGGATGCTGAAGGCTGGGGAGGCTACATCAGTTTCTTAAAATAAGACAACAATAAAGTTTGCTAAACCAATTGATTGTTCCTCTCATGAAAGGTTTCCCTGTAGCATGTGATGCTGTTTGATACCATTTTTCCCACAGTAGAACTTCTTTCAAAATTAGTCAATCCTCTCAAAACTTGCCACTGCTTTATCAACTAAGTTAATGTAATATTCTAAAATTCTTTTCAACAATGTTCACAGCATCTTCACCAAAAGTAGAGTCCATCTTAAAAACTTTGCTTTTTAAGCAACATTTCTTTGCTCATCCATAAGAAGCAACTCTCATCCATTCAAGTTCTGTCACGAGATTGCAGCAATTGAGTCACATCTTCAGGTTCTAGTTTTCTTGCTATTTCCACCCCATCTGTAGCTATTTCCTTCAATGACATCTTGAACACCTCAAAGCCAGTTCTTCCAAACTCCTGTTAATGTTGATCTTTTATTTTGCCCATTGAAGCACAAATGTTCTTAAGGGGATCTAGAATGGTGAATCCTTCCCAGAAAGTTTTCAATTTGCTTTGTCCAGATCCATCATAGGAATCACTATTTATGACAGCTATCGCCTTGTGAAATGTATTTCTTAAATAATAAGACTTGAAAATCAAAATGACTCTCTGATCCATGAGCTACAGAATGAACGTTGTGTTAGCAGGCGTGAAAACAACATTAATCTCCTTGTGCTTCTCCATCAGAACTCTTGGGTGATCAGGTGCACTGTCAATGAGCAGCAATCATTTGAAAAAAAATATTTTTTGTTTTGAGAAGTAGGTCTCAACAGTGGGGTCAAAATAATCAGTAATGATGCTGTAAATGTACATTTTGTCATCCAGGCTTTGTTGTTCCATTTCTAGAGCACAGGGAGAACAGATTTAGTATAATTCTTAAAGACCCTAGGGTTTATGGAATGGTAAATGAGCACTGGCTTCTACTTCAAGTCATCAGTTGCATCAGCCCCTACCAAGAGAGTCAGCCGGTCCTTTGAAGCTCTGAAGCCAGGAACTGACTTTTCCCCTCTAGCTATGAAAGTCCGAGATGGCATCTTCTTTCAATAGAAGGCTGTCTTATCTACATTGAAAATCTGCTGTTCAGTGTAGCCACCTTCATTGATGATGCTAGTGAGATCTTCTGGATAACTTGCTGCAGCTTCTACATCAGCACTTGCAGCTTCCCCTCCACTTTTATGTTATGGAGACAGCTTCTTTCCTTAAATCTCATGAACCAAGCTCTGATAGCTTTAAGCTTTTCTTCTGCAGCTTCCTCACCTCTCTCAGCCTTCACAGAATTGAAGAGAGTTAGGGCCTTGCTCTAGATTAGGCTTTCACTTAAGTGAATGTTGTGGCTGGTTTGATCTTCTATCCAGACCTATAAAACTTTCCCCATATCAGCAATAAGGCTGTTTCACTTTCTTATCATTTCACTGGAATAGCACTTTTAATTTCCTTCAAGAACTTTTCCTTTGCATTCACAACTTGGCTAACCATTTGGCACAAGAGGCCTAGCCTGCCTCGGCTTTCAACATGCCTTCTTCACTAAGCTTAATCATTTCTACCTTTTGATTTAAAGTGAAAGATGTGCTACTTATTCCTTTCACTTGAACACTTAGAGGCCACTGCTTTGTTATTAATTAGTCTAACTTCAATATTACTGCATCTCAGGGAATAGGGAGACCCAAGAAGACTGAGAGACACTGGGAATGGCCGGGTCAGTGAATCAGAACACACACATTTGTCAATTAAGTTCACCATCTTACACGTGTGCATGGTTTGTGGCACCCCAAAACAATTACAATAGGAACATCAAAGGTCACTAATCCCAGATCACCAAAACAGATATGATAATAAGGATGAAGTCTGAAATGTAATGAGAATTAACAAAATGTGACACAGAGACAGTGAACACATGCTGTTGGAAAAGCAGCACAAAAAGACTTGCTCAATGCAGGGTTGCCGTAAGCCTTCAATCTGTAAAAAATGCAATATCTGAGAAGTGCAATAAAGCAAAGGACAATGAAATGAAGCATGCCTGTATGACAGTCTCTACGAGGTTTCTAACTTAACAAGGGATTTTCCACATTTATTTAAACACAGAAACATTTTCTTAAGTAATGCATTTTAATACTCCCCCAAACTAGCACTCTATGGAGCACACATTAATGAACACTGTTGAAGTCTAAAACTGTGTGCATTTGATTATTACAAAAAAATCATGGAATTAATGAGTGCAAAAGCATGCCCCAAGTATTTCCTAATGGGCTCAAAGGGGCATATATATTATTATTAAAGAAGAAACAGTCAAAGGGATAGGAATATATCATATTGCTAAGTCTTTAGGAGCTACAATTATGGCTGTCAAGGATCTCAAACTCAACTGCCTAAATGGAACTTCTCATATATTCCTTTCAAAGCTGCTCTTGCACTTTTGTTATTACCACCATCCACCAGGTCTTCCAAGTCAGTAACCTGACTCCTTAATATCTGCTTCTACTCAAGTTTCAAATACAATTTATTTTTACATGTATCTTCCATCATCTTAACACTTCTCATAATACTTCCCACCTCTTTCAAGCCCTTTGTTGGTACCACATTTACAGTTTTTTTAAGTTGCATTAAGATATAATTTACATGTATAACATCTATACATTTTACTTTTTATTTTATTACTTTGAGACAGGGTCTCGCTCTGTTACCCAGGCTGGAGTGCAGTGGCGTGATCTTGGCTCACTGCAACCTATACCTCCCAGGCTCAAGCAATTCTCGTGCCTCAGCCTCCCGAGTAGCTGGGACTACAGGCATGCGCCACCAAGCCTGGCTAATTTTTGTATTTTTAGTACAGACAGGGTTTCGCCATGTTGGCCAGGTTGGTCTCGAACTCCTGGCCTCTTGTGATCAGTCTGCCTTGGCGGACTGTAGTCCCAAAGTGTGGGACTACAGGCGTGAGCCACTGCACCTGGCCAATAACATCTATACATTTTAATTGTATAGTCTGATGAGACTGTAATACATTTATATCACTTCTCGGCCTTTTGGCTAAGATCAAGTGATATTGTAATACATTTATATAGCTGTACATCCATCACCACAATCCAGTTTTAGAACAATAAAACTCATGTGCAGTCAATCTTGCTCCCATACCCAGACCCAGACAACCACTGATCTTTCTTTTGTTCTTTATACTTTTTGCCTTTCCTAGAAATTTCAAATAAATGAAGTCATACATTACATAGTCTTCTTTATCTGGTTTGTCTCTTCACATGTTATTTCTGAGATTTACACACATTAGTGAATGTAGCTGTTTATTCTCTGTTACTGCTGAATAAGCTCATAGTATGGATATGCCACTTTTTATTTATCCACTCATTACTTGATGCATAGTATTCTAGTGGGTGTGTAGTGGTATAGATTTGTGATTTTGTTTCTCCACTGACCGATGATGCTGAGCATCTTATCATGAGCTTATGTGCCATTCATTTATGTTCTCTGATAAAAAGTCTACATCAAACCTACTGCTCGTTTTTTATTAAATTGTTTAGCTTATTTTTTTGTTTGTTTGTTTGTTTGAGACGGAGTCACGCTCTTCTCGCCTAGGCTGGAGTGCAGTGGCGCATTCTTGGCTCACTACAACCTCCATCTCCTGGGTTCAAGCAATTCTCCTGCCTCAGCCTCCCGAGTAGCTGGGATTACAGGCTCCCACCACCACGCCCCCGCTAATTTTTGTACTTAGTACAGACGAGGTTTCGCCTCGCTCAAGTCTATAATTCCAGCACTTTGGGAGGTCAAGGCTGGTGGACTGGATCACTTGAGCCCAGGAGTTCGAGACTAGCCTGGACAACATGGTGAAACCCCATCTTTACAAAAAATACAGAAATTAGCCAGGCGTGGTGGTATGTGCCTGTAATCCTGGCTACCAGGGACACTGAGGCAGGAGGATCACTGTAGCCCAGGAATTCAAGGCTGCAGTGAGTTATGACTGTGCCACCGCACTTCAGCCTGGGCGACAAAAGCAAGACTTCATCTCTCCAAAAAAAAAAAAAAAGAAAAAAAAAGAAAAGAAAAGAAAAGAAAAAAAAAAGTTTACCAAAAACCAAAAAAGCAATCGAAGAAATCGCACCACAGGTAGCACCACAAGCAAAAGGCGGCAGGGAGTACACTGGAAGAGACAATGTAAAGATAAGAGTCGTCTGAGTTACACATAAGCATCCCTTTGTTAAAACTGTACAGGTAAGGCTGGGTGCAGTGGCTCATGCCTATAATCCCAGCACTTTGGGAGGCCCAGGTGGGTGGATCACCTGAGTTCAGGAGTTCAAGACCAGCCTAGCCAACATGGTGAAACCCCATCTCTACTAAGAATACAAAAAAAAATTAGCCAGGTGTGGTAGTGTATGCCTGTAGTCCCAACTACTCGGGAGGCTGAGGCAGGAGAATCACTTGAACCCAGGAGATGAAGGCTGCAGTGAGCCGAGATCGCACCACTGCACTCCAGCCTGAGGGACAGAGCAAGACTCTGTCTCAAAAAGCAAAAACAAAAACTGTACAGGTAAGAAGTATATATGTGTGTGTTTGTACATTTTATCTTAAAAAATTAACAAATGGGGAAAGTGTGGAGCGGGTAGAGGTAAAAATGAAACAAAGAAGATAGATTTTTTACGGTTGTTAAAGCTAGATAATGTGTGCATGGGTGTTCAATATACTGCTGTTTATCTTGCACAAGTAATTCAAACCATATTCCCAGGTTTATGACTCTAATTATGCAAAGTATAACTGCTACATGTATATATATAAAAATACATATATATGCACACACATATATACATATATATATATATACTTTGAAGGGACTCTACCAAAACATTAAAAGTAATTATTGAATAATTATGGGATTACAGGTAATTTTTATTCTCCATCTTTTTAAGCCCTTTTCAGATTCTTCCACACAGTAAGGCAGCACTCTCTGAAAATAACTTGCATACATTTCTTAAAAATCAAACCAGTCATATTTAGCTTCACTCAGAACTTCTGAAATTATCAAGGTCCAAATAACATCTGAAGGTAAAGGAATTAGGATATGAATACTGCATTTATCAAAAGAATAGTAAAAAATATGAAATTCAGGTTTTAAAACAAAAGCAACATTCTCCCCTACACACATATCCCTCCAGACAAATGCTGTCCAACAGAACTTGATGGAAATACACCTGCCATGGTGGAAAGGCTCTTTGAGTTGCCCAATGCAGGAGCTGCTAACCACGTGTGGCTATGGAACAGCTGAAATGTAGCCACGTTTCAGGTAACTTTGAAAAGGGTTCTTCTATTCACTTTAATCTTAATTGCCATACATGGCTAGTGCCTCCCATACTAGACAGCACAACTACGGGGGGCGGAAACAACCAAACAACAAGCACTGAGGTGTACGGACATCAGGGGAGCAAAGACCATTCAAATAAGACAACAAAATCCTGCTCGCAGGAAGTTTATATTGGGAAAGAAGTTTAATTTGTGAAAGAAGATATTCAACAGATGCACAAGCAGATTCATGGTTGTACTGGCCATTTTCCTCCTCCGTCCAGTCATTCAGTCATTTACTGATATTCTATATCCTCTCATCTCTCCCTGGTAGCTACCAAATCATAACTTTTAAAAGGATGCACTGTAAGCTTCCCATTCTTTCTAGGTAAAGAGAACAAGTGAAGAGTACCAACTACACTGAGATTTTCTGAATAAAACCGCATTAGCCACTAAGATACAGCCTAAATCCAATTTAGTTTCTCCTCTACCTAATTCTTCAGAAGTAATTTCAGTTTCTGATTTGTGCTTTTCAAAGCTAGTTCATCACCCTCCATCTTTTTTTTTCTTTTTTTTAATCTTTGTTCTTCCTTTTGTGAAAAAGTAAAAAGGAAAAGAAACTGAAGTAACAATTTATCAACAGCATGATTCCTTTAAAGGGATTGCTCCAGCAAGGAAACACACATTCATAATAAACAATCCTCTCTCTAGAAGCACCAATGGCATTGAGGTTTTGTTTCTACTTATCCTGATATAAAGCATGTTCCCCTTTTACCTGGGTCACTAGGAAGCTAAAAGGCACACTTGTGCCTCACAAATGACTAACTCAACCTGGTGTTAATTCCTTCTTGTGTGTTCACTAGTTTCTGATATGTATTTCTTAACTGCCCAGATTCATTCCTACATTTTAATATACTTCTCCAAATGTTTTTCAAGATAAATAAATAAAACGGAAATCATAAACACAAACTACTTGAATGGATTTCCCATCGGATTTCAGAATATCTTCTTATGTCCAAATTAAAAGGGCCAAGATTCTTTCATCCTTTCTGAACTTAAAAAACTTGTTTAAACAAAATGCAAGCAATATCATATTTATACAGTGTGACTTTATTATACTTCTCCAAAGACCCATAAGATCTCTAGAACTGCAATCAGCCACATCTTTTATTAGTTATTTCCTATGTAGACTGGATTATCAATATTGTTCTGCTCATTTATTCTGTTTTAAATGATCTACCATACCTTGAATTTTCTTGAAAATGTTGTGCTCTTAACTGGAATGCCACAAACAATGATGATGCTATTGCCAATAACTGGTTCTTCTCACTCTTGGTTAGCATGTGTCCTGAGGGAAATCAATCAATCAATCAATCAATCATTTATGTTAACATCTGTGCTTCTCTCCTATAGAATTACTAGTCATTCAAACAAGTATTTTATAGGGCAGATTGTACTAGGCAGACATTGAGGAAACAAGACCATTCAAATAAGACAACAAAATCCTGCTCACGGGAAGTTTATATTGGGAAAGAAGTTTAATTTGGGAAAGAAGATATTCAACAGATGCACAGAACAAAACAATTAAAAAGAAAAAACCATCCACACAGAGATCTCCAGGAAAAGCATAAGCTCCTCACATCTGCTTCTCTCTGTCCTTTCCCAGCCCAGCTTCCCTGCTGAGGGAAGTGAGGATAGCGTGCAAGAAGCCCCCGTCCCTGGAGAAAAGGAGAGCGGCTGGTCAAGGACACAGATGAGGCCATGCTTTCTAGTGCAAAGATCCAAAGAATATCACACCGTGATTCTTCTGCCTCTCTGCATGAATCCCAATCAACCAACCAATCTCTCTCCTCCTCTCGCTCACACTATCTTCCTACCATTACACAGCTGGACCTGGGATAGTCGGCTGGCCGCGAAGGCCTGGGGTGAGTGAGTGATTGAAGAATTTGCATAATTCTTCAAGAAGGTTGTGAGTCAAGGTAGGATTCAAATACTCCAGGGTCTATAGGTTAACACATCTCTTGACAGCTCTGTAACTTCACCACAAATCTAAAACTATTTATTTACCAGAGTACTACATACAGATAGTAGAGTATTAAATGGGACAGTATGAGCAACTTGAATGCTGGCTCCTCAGCCATAAGGTGCTACTTTTACAGTTGACCCTCCGTGGATTCAAACAACTGCAGGTTGAAAATATTTGAGAAAAAAAAAATGTATTGTTGTCTGTACTGAACATGTACAGGCTTTTTTTTCTTGTCATTTTCTCCAAAGCAATGCAGTATAACAATGATTTATATAGCATTTACATTGTACTAAGCATTATAAGTAATCTAGAGAGGATTTAAAGTACAGGGAGGATATGTCTAGGTTATCTGTAAATACAACACCGGGGACTTGAGCTTCTGTGGATTTTTGTATCTGAAAGGGCCCTAGAACCAATCACCCACAGATACCAAGAAACAAATGTCAAATTCAAAAAAAGAAAAAAAACTAGTTGCCTAAACTTACTTGGAAGAAATGAAGTAACTTAAACATTATGTCTAAAAAATCACTCAAAATACAAATAAGACTAAAAATATTCAAAATTAAGATACAAATACTTTCAATATCTACAGCACAATTTTCCACAAGGAAGTAATCTATCTTCTCCCTGAAGGGCAGGGAGAGCACAAGTAATCCACCCTCTTTGAGACAAACCTAGACATTACATAAAACATAATACAAGTACGGGATCTACCAACTGGTTCTGGGAATTCCATACTAGATCCTCACGATGGCCTAATAAACCATACTCTTATGGGCATTGGAAAGTTCCTCATTTTCCCCTGACACCTAAGCAGTGATGAAAACATCCCATATGATTACATAATTAATTACTCTATATAAGAAGTATTACAAAAATTTGGTCTCAGTCTTGTCATAACATACAGTTGAGAAGAACAGTTCTCATAGCATGACCTGCCAACAACTGGGAGTCCCCAGGAGTCCTTGCAAGGTCAAATGATTTTCATAATACTACTAAAATGTATTTGCTTTTTTAACTTTCATTTTCTCAAGAGTATACTGCAGAGGTTCCCAGATCCAAAGGACACATATTGTGTGATGACATCATTGCTCTCATGTCAACACATAATGGATTTATTACCATTACTTTCAGAATGAATGAATAAATATTTTCAAGTTCCTTTTAATTTATAATGTGGCAAATATCAACAGATATAATCACAAAAGCTCTCTGGAGTGTAAAAAGAACCAGTGCTTCTCAAACTTCACCAAACATCAGAATCACCTGGATTAACGATGCTGTGTGTGCTTCACCAGCCGACTGACTGGTAGAAAGTATGAGGGAAAGGGGTAATAATCTGCATTTCTAACAAGCTCCAGGGTGATGCTGATGCTGCCAGTCAGCAGATCTCACTTTGAATACAACTGTTCTGGACTGATATTTATCAAACTGTGTAAAGAAACTGTTTAGTAGTTCATGAAGCCAGTTTAATGTGTCATGTCCAGGAAGACAAATTATCAGAGCACTTTCAACACAGTATTTTACATGAAAATGTTGTGTGTGTTTATATGTGTGCATACTATGTCAGGATGTAAAATGCATTTCTCATGGTGGTTCACAATCAAAGTCCTTTACAAGTCAGTTCTTTAGACACCTATGCACAGTATATACCATCAGCAAGGGAAGAGGCAGTGCATTAGGGGAACCCATTCACTGCAAGATGCTCAATCAGTATTTCATCTGGTCTAACCAACTATTAGTGCACGGACTCAGGCAATATTGAGAGAGGTCTCCCAAATAAAATGGACCATCATTCATCACATCTCCCAGGCAAACTGATATGATGCATATCAACTTCAAGCATTTTACTGATATTCCACTTCAAAAGGGGGGCACTCAGTTCCAACAGGCTCTGTATAAGAAGTCTGATCATAACTGACCTATTCTTGTAACGATTCTAGCATAATGCTACTCCTGATCATGGGCCAGAGTGGCCTTGACTTCTGCAAGTTCCCCTGCGGTCTGATACTAAGTAAGGCATGTCTTCCCTGGCTCTGACCTTGAGCTCCCTTTGAATGGTCTCCACTGTTTGCCCTCTGGGGGCGGTAGACCAGCTTGGTGTTGAGTCAGACACACTGACACTGCATTCTGGGCTAGTAAGCTAAGGTGAATGTACCTCATTCCCTTTTCTGAGCAGCTTCTAATGTGTAAACCCTGCCTGGCTGCCATGAGGGGAGCTGGGAATGCATGCTGCCAGCTAACCTGCTGGAATGTAAGTCCCATGAGGGCAGCTCCTTTTTCTGTTTACTGACGAATCCTACACACCCAAAACTTGGGGGCGCAGTAAGTATTTAAAAAGCTCTCCAATTCTTCCTACCCCTTTTAGCTAGTGTGAATATAAACCAAGAGTGCTGTAATCTGACACTTGGTTTACCCTCTCCCCCAACCCTGATGGAGAAGACTGAGAGGATGCTGCTGGGTGCATGTGGAATACAGGTGGTGAGGAGGCAGAAGGACTGAGAATTCCAGCCTCACATGCAGCCTCAAGCACTCTTCAGAGGAGCAAGTCACTTGTACTTGTTACAGGTCTAGATGGAGTTCTAAGGCCTTCTTAAACCCAGCCTTGAAACGTTCACAACATTCAAGCTTAGAGCCTCTAGTGCGATGTCAACGAGGCTGGGCACAGTGGGCTCTTCAGTGAAGACATGGCTGGAAAAAGCTGCAGCTCTTGGTTCTAAAAGCCTTAGGCTTTTTGACAGTTTTACCTCTGTATTCCCAGAGCCTAGAGCACAATCTTTTACCCAATAGGCTCTATAAGTATTTGTGACTGAAAGAAGAAAAACCTTCCTCCTCACAACTAACTCTTACCATCTTAAACTTTTGGGGGGATAATTTCAAGCAAAAGTCCCAACCCCTAAACAATGTTTATTATCTCTTCTCCTTGTTCATTAAGCCACTAATTACTGGAGTTCAAAACCATGTAACAGCACCTACTAGCTTTGTGACATGCCACTATGACCCTCGTGCTACTGGCCAACCTCATGACATGAAAACTGGCATGACACAGTTTTCAAGAAGCCTGACCTGTGTATTTCCCGAGTGGTTTTAGGTTTACCATTTATTTTTAACAGCTATACGTTGGTTCCCATTACATGCAGTGTTTACTGGTTTTTTTTGTGTTTGTTTTTTTCTGTTTGCCCTCTGGGCGCGGTAGACCAGCTTGGTGTTGAGTCAGACACACTGACACTGCATTCTGGGCTAGTAAGCTAAGGTGAATGTACCTCATTCCCTTTTCTGAGCAGCTTCTAATGTGTAAACCCTGCCTGGCTGCCATGAGGGGAGCTGTTTTTTTGTTTTTTCATTTTTTGAGTTTTGTTCTTGCTGCCCAGGCTGGAGGGCAGTGGCGCGATCTCGGCTCACCACAACCTTTACCTCCTGGGTTCAAGTGATTCTCCTGCCTCAGCCTCCCGAATAGCTGGGATTACATGCACATGCCACCACGCCCAGCTAATTTTGTATTTTTAGTAGAGACGGGGTTTCTCCACATTAGTCAAGCTAGTCTCAAACTCCTGACTTCAGGTGATCCGCCCCACTCGGCCTCCCAAAGTGCTGGGATTACAGGCATGAGCCACCACGCCCGGCCATAGTGTTGTATTAAATAATGCAGATAGAGGTCCTGATTCTAAGCCAGGCCCATTGTCTCTTTGTGGGCTATGGCTTTGTTGACCACTTGCAGCTTTGTCTGTAGGGTCATCTGGCTGGACTATTTTGTTGGGGAATCTTTAGGTAATCTCACCAGGGGGTTAGATTTTTCAAGGATCTTCTACTTTCATGTCTGTGAGTACCTGTCTGCCTGCCAGTACCCTGGGAACCAACTGAGGGACAAAGCTGGGGCAGGGAGTGTCACCACATTTAGTATGTCCATGTTCCCTCGATCCTTTGTCCAACTGTGCCTGGTGTCCCCTGGTTTTTATCCTCTGCAGAGAAGAATCTGAAAGCTTTCACCAGGATGAGGGAAAGAGAGTCGCCTTACTCTGAAGAGTGAGGGAAGTGATATGGAAAAAATTTTACAGAGATTTTAGGCCAATAGTGCTATCTTTAGGAATTTCCCAGGGTACCTGGAGCTAATAATTATTGAGACTTCTGAAGGGTTCTGCAGTGGTAATGAGCTACTTCTCAGCTTCTCACATTGTCAGCTTAGGATTCAACTTTCTTAGGTTACTAAGTCAGTTAAGAATCATCTTTCAGCTGTTCATTTTACCAAATGCTATTTCCTTTCTTCTTCCTAGTGGGCTTGTGTCTTTAAAAAACTCAAGTTAGTGGATTTGGGGGTAGGGGAAAGAAAATGTGTATATTTTAAGCTATCATCCTACCTCAAAGCTGGTTAAAGTACTTTCTTTAGCAATTTCCTCAAAAGGAGTATATATGGTAAAATAGTTCTGAATCCTTATTTAACTGAAAACAAATTTGTTTATATTGATGATGATATCTTAGCTGGGTATAGTACTCTTGAGTCAAATTCTTTCCTATGTAGCAGACACTATTCTAAGATTTCTAACTTCCAGTTTATAGAGCATGAACATAATCTCACTGTACATTCCTTGCATCTTCTTTCTTTTCTTCTAGAAGCTTTAAAAAAGTATTTGTTTTTTATATGCCTAGTGGAGGTACTTTTTAAATTAATCCTGTCTGAATCTCAGTGAGTGTTTCCAAGAATACCTAAGGCTTTCTTAAGAACAGTGAGAAAAAAATCTCTATAATCTTTTTAAAAATTATCCTTCATTTCCATTTTTCTTTTCATGAAACTCCTAGTATGCATTTATGTCTAAAATCTTTTGGATCTTCCCTCCATCTCTCTTATGATTTCATTCTCTTTACCTTTTTGCTACGTATTTTGAGATACTTCCATTTATTCCTTTGAGTCACTAATTTGGATCTTAGTAGTGACCATCCTACCTTCCACATTGACTGCTGAATTGTTTTATTTAGAAAAATCACAGTTTTTTAGTTCATTAAGTCTTTCTTCTCTAATTCAGTATTTTTAAGTGTTCTTCCTATTTTTCAGTAAGCACAGTCATCTGCCTCCTACAACAGCAGCTCTAAAACTGAGCACCACCTGTCCTTAGTAAGTCTTCTAGGTCTTCCTCCCTAGATGAGTAATTCTTTTCCTGTTTACATCAGGGACTCTGCTCAATATGCAGGCCAAAGAGTTAGGCAGTGGTTTGCTGGTAAATGCTTAACAAACAACTGGGGTGTGGGGGAAGGAGAAAAGCCACAGGGTACAACCAATTTCCTTATAGTAAAAACTTTCTTCATGGCTGATTTCAAACTACCAACTTCAAAGAGGATGGCTTATGAAGATGTGCACACATGGCACTCACAAGCGCAGCCCAGCTCCCATGGAGAGAGTCCCCGGAGAGGTATTCCAATAGTCTAAATGCTATCTCATCCTTAAAGCCATTCTTTATTCCCTCAAATGGAACTGGGTTTCCGGTGTTTCTTTGTTGTTGTTGTTGTTGTGTTTTTTTCTCTTCTATCAAGATACTTTGCTTACATCTTTAACAGGCACTTACTTTATCCTGTCCTGTAGTATAGTGGGTACTTTACATTATTATTTCTCTCATGATGTCAGCTCACTAAGAGCAGGTAAAATATACACATCTTTGATTTTCTTCTAGAGCCTATACCAATTATTTGTTGAATGACTTTAATGATTGAATTCAGTCCAAATATCATAGTAGTATTTTTAAAACTATAGATATACTTGACTAAATTCAGCGGAAAAAAGAGAAGTATAATTAATTATATACTTTTTGTGTTGAGTGAAATTTTTACCAGAAGATCTGTAACTTCTTAAAAGAAAGAGATAATTCTGACAATTTCTTTCAATGGGGCTTGGGGTTGAAGTATAGGAAGGTATCAGAGAAATAAGCCCAAAATGTTCATTATAGGCCAAATGAAATTATAGTTCTTAAAATATCTTCTTACTCATGTTCCATTTATTTTTCAGAATCAAGGGAAACCGCTTTTCAACATCCACATCTAAAGAGATGACAAGAATAATTTCTCGTGTAACCTATTATTTAATTTTAGAAGCAGTCATTTCAAAGTTTAACTCTAAGAATCTCTAGTAAAACTGGCTTAGTCTACATACAAATAAATGTGGGATAATAAACATATACAATAGAAAATTTTAATGCAGTCATAAAAATAGGTGCTTGCCTGTGAATAGTGCCTAGGATAGCTGGACAGATGGGAAGCAGATGGGGAACCCCAAAGGGGCAAAATGACCTGGCCCCAAACATATGGAGAGGATCCTGGATTAACTGTAGTTACCACTTCCTGCGGTCTCTTGGGCACATATATCAAACAGTCAAAGACGATACAGTTTAAAATATCTAAGACCTGATTTGGGGGGAAAATGGAGAATGAGAAATACATCAATCTGAAGAAGAATGAGAGACAGTAACCATTCAAAGAAGAACGAACTGACATGAAAATAACAAGAAAATAAAACAAGAGGGAGACATTAAGAATGGCAAATAAAGGAGTGTGTTTCTAAAGTATTTAGAGGCAATATAACAACATGTAGCGTACCCTGATTGAAAACATTTGTGATTTATGAATTTGAACCCCAGCATAACTCAAAGACTACTCAAATAGGAGTTGAATAAGCCTAGGTTCAATTCCTGGCATTATTATCTTACTGGTCATTTAGCTTTACTGATATCTCTGAGCTCTAGTTTCCTCACATGTAAAATGAAGGCTGCAATTAAATAATTGCTAAAAGCAATGTATGCCAATTTTAAAAATTGGTCTAAGCATAAAAAAAAAAATTGTGGTGTCCAAGCTGTTAATTCCTTACCAAAAAATAAATGTAATATATTATATGCATCACAGAAAACTGCAATATTTAGGTTTAAGTACATTTCTGAGTTTGAAGGGGATCCCTTCTCTAGAGAATTTGGGATATTCTCTATTGTTGCAAAACATCCAGCACATACTAATCAACTCTGATTAGAAAATTTAAATGCCCCATTTTCTTCTTCTCTGGGATACTTTACCATACATACATATAGACAGACTTATATATAAATGTGTGTATGTGTGTGTATATATATATATAAAAATACCCATACATGTATATAATGTTTGTTTTAAAGGTTCTCTGTAGTTTTTCCGTTTTCTCCTTCTGCCCACTGTTTCTTATCACCATCACTGAATTGCCAGGGAGACATAAAAACATGGAAGTCCTAAGTCCACTTCAAAACGTACTACAACTTTTAATTAAAATTTTAGGAAGGACAAGAAACCAAATGTTAGGATCAAAATAGAATGAACTTGTTATCTGGATACATGTATAAATGATTAAAAATATCCAAAGTAGCGGCCAGGTACAGTAGCTCACACCTGTAATCCCAGCGCTTTGGGAGGCCGAGGTGGGCGGATCACGAGGTCAAGAGTTCGAGTTCAAGCCTGGCCAACATGGTGAAACCCCATCTCTACTAAAAATATAAAAATTAGCCAGGTGTAGTGGCACATGCCTGTAACCCCGACTACTTGGAAGGCTGCCGCAGGAGAATCGCTTGAAACCGGAAGGCGGAGTTGCAGTAAGCCAAGATCGTGCCACTACACTCCAGCCTGGGCGAAAGAGCAAAACACCGTCTCAAAAAAAAAAAAAAAAAAAAAATCCAAAGTAATCCTTTCTCATCAGTACCATGGGTAAGATTTTTTTTTTCATTAATTCAACAAATACTTAGTATCTACTATGTTTTGTGCTAGGGATAAAATGAAAAGCAATGACGTAAGGGGTTCTTAGCCTCATTAAACCAACAAACATTAAAAGAACAGTCACAAAAGTATAAAACTACTATCCTGGTTGTATTTTATTTTGTATTTTTAAAAATTCAAAAGTTTAGGAAAAACAACCTAATAAATCATTAGTTTTGGTTTTAAGATCCCAAATTAGAGCCATTCTTCATTTGCCTTAATACTAATGATAAAACTCTATAACACTAAAGTTTTAAAACAATATTCCAATCAGTTATCTCTGTTGAGTCTGTTGAGTCTTATGAAAACTCTGTATTGTAAATTCTGAATTGAAAACTGCTTTATAAATGCACCCAACAACTCAATGACATCAACTTGACTTGAATCTATATATAGCTCCTAATATGAATGTGAGTCATTTTACATTAAAACACTTTAATGAATATAAAGAACACTTGAAATATGGGACAGACTATCTAACCTTCATACCTCACTAGCTCATTAAAAATGTAGGTAGAGGCTTTCACCTGAGTAACATTTCTATTAAGTCTCATCTAAATCTTATCTCTCAATATCTTATGTTAACTATGTTTTGAATGTTCACTAAAGGGTTTTCTCTATCTCCCTCTTGATGAGTAATTTTTCTACTACCTGGAAATGCTCGCTGATAACTTTGCAGTGTTAAATTTCACATTCCACTCATTACTTTATTGAAAACTTCATTTTTCAGAATAAAATCATCATCTTCCTAGATTTTCATTAATAGGACTAGAATCTGGTTTTCTGAAATTTTCAGTGCTATTTTCATTAACATGTCTCTTAAAAATCACTTTAGAAGAGTTCCTTATATACTCACCTCAGTAGAAAATACAAATCTGATTTGATTTTCAGAAACCAGAAAGTCAGGCAGGCTAATGATCTATCTACATGTTTTGCTCCAAAACACTGGACTCAGAACAATTCACATGGTTGAACTCTGCACTCCACAGACTGCAGATTATCACACTCATGAGTCACCCATAAATACTCAAAATCATGAATGTAAACAGTCTTGCATGTTCTAAAAATGCTAACTAAGTATAATATAAGCCAAAAGGCCTTAATTTCAAAATAGAATGAAATTATGTATTACAATAAAGTATAAAAACAACAACTTTAAAACACTAAAATATTTTAATACATACAAACCTTTGAAGCCATCAGGATACACATCAGAGAGAAATTTAGTGCTGATGTCTCCTTTTACAAAGTGTGAGTTGATTATCACCTCTCGAAGTAATGCAATATTATGTGTAACACCTAAAAGTAAAATGACATCAAATTGAAGAACAATGAATCAGTGAAAAATTGAATTCTGATAATCTGGAGAAATTTATCATCATTGTTTTATGACCTAGCAGAAACCATTCAAGATTACTTATTTCCTTGAATTCTATTAACAACAATAAATATCTGAACTTGTGGTATCAATAAAACACTAAATATAAACTTAAGAAGCTTGGTATTGCCAAGTGAAGTCAACTGGCTGTATTAGGGTGGTGCAAAAGTAATTGTGGTTTTGGGCCGTGAAGTTTAAATCATTAAAACTAGGCTCAAACATATCTTTATTCATCAAAATAGGAACCATTACATCAGCTCCTTTTTCTCAATGAGAAATAAGTTTGTTTATTCCTGTAGCATAAAAATCCATGCTTTGGGATTTGACGAACTCTTGGAGAGCATTTTTTGCATCCTGCTGGTTGTGGAAGCGTTTTCCCTGCAAAAGGTTGAGATGCTTGAAGTGGTGGTTGGTTGGTGAGAGGTCAGGTGAATATGCTGGATGAGAAAAAACTTCATAGCCCAACTCATTCAAATTTTAAGCATTGGTTGTGTGACGTGCAGTTGGGTGTTGTCATGGAGAAAAACTGGACCCTTCTCGTCGACCAACGCCAGCTACAAGCATTGCAGTTTTTGGTGTAACCCATCCATTTGCTGAGCATACTTCTCAGATGTAATGGTTTCACCAGGATTCAGAAAGCTGGAGTGGATCAGACAAGCAACAGACCACTAAACAGTGACCATGACCTTTTTTTGGTGCAAGTTTGGCTTTGGGAAGTGCTTTGGAGCTTCTTCTTGGTCCAGCCATTGAGCTGATCATCGCTGGTTGTCATATAAAATCCACTTTTCATCACACATCACAATCCAAGAAATGGTTCATTGCCTTGTAGAACAGGAAAAGACAACACTTCAAAATGACAATATTTTTTATTTTCAGTCAGCTCATGAGGCACCCACTCATGGAGCTTTTTCATCTTTCCAATTTGCTTCAAATGCCAAACGACCGTAGAATGGTTGACACTGAGTTCTTCAGCAACTTCTCATGTAGCTTTAAAAGGATGAGCTTCGATGACTGCTCTCAATTGGTTGTTATCAACTTCCAAAGGCCGGCCACTAAGCTCCTCATCTTCAAGGTTCTCATCTCCTTTGCAAAACTTCTTGAACCATCACTGCACTGTACGTTCATCAGCAGTTCCTAGGCCAAATGCGTTGCTGATGTTGCAAGTTGTCTCTGCTGCTTTACGTCCCATTTTAAACTCAAATAAGAAAATTGCTCAGATTTGCTTTTTGTCTAACATCATTTCCATACTCTAAATATAAAATAAACAGCAAGTAGTAAGTCATTAGCAAAAAAAAAGCAAGAAATGTACATTAAAATGATGTATAAGATAACCACATTTATTTAAGAACGTATTCCAATATCAAACAGCAAATTTCAGCAATGCAAAAACCGCAGTTATGTTTACACCAACCTAATAAATGTTGTTTCAATAAATGGTACTAGAACAACCAGCTAACCATTTGGACCAAAAAAAAAAAAAAAAAGTCCAGGCACGGTGGCTCACACATGTAATTCCAGCACTTTGGGAGGCCGAGGCAGGCAGATCATGAGGTAAGGAGTTCGAGACCAGCCTGGCCAACACAGTGAAACCCCATCTCTACTAAAAATACAAAAACTAGCTGGGCGTGGTGGTGGCAGGCGCCTGTAATCCCTGCTACTTGGGAGGCTGAGGCAAGAAAATTGCTTGAACCTGGGAGGTGGAGGTTGCAGTGAGCCGAGATCGCACCACTGCACTCCCGCCTCAGCGACGGAGCTAGACACCATCTCAAAAAAAAAAAAAATTAACCTCAACCCTAACACCTAACAACATAGACAAAAAATTAACTCCAAATGAATCACAAACCTATTTTCATAACTATAGTAGAAAATATGGAGGAAAAAATCTGTTACCTTAAGGTAGGCAACAGATTCTTAGTACACAGAAACCATGCACTATAAAAATATTGACAAATTGTACTTCATCAAAATTTAAGTCTGCTCCTCAAAAGAGGCAACTAAGAAAATAAAATAGCAAACTACAGCCTGAGAGAAAATATTCACATTAAATTTATTATTATTATATTTTTTGAGACAGGGTCTCACTCTGTCGCCCAGGTCAGAGTGCAGTGGTGCAATCTCGGCTCACTGAAGCTTCAGCCTCCCAGGCTCAGGGATCCTCCTGTCTCAGCCTCCCAAATAGCTAGGACCACAGGTGCATGCCACCATGCCCAGCTAATTTTTTTTTTTTCTTTGAGACGGAGTCTCGCTCTGTTGCCAGGCTAGAGTGCAATGGCACAATCTCGGCTCACTGCAACCTCTGCCTCCTAGGTTCAAGCGATTATCCTGCCTCAGCCTCCTAAGTAGCTGGGATTACAGGAACATGCCACCACACCCAGTTAATTTTTGTATTTTTACTAGACGCGGGGTTTCACCATGTTGGCCAGGTTGGTCTCGATCTCCTGACCTCGTGATCCACCCGCCTCAGCCTCCCGAAGTGCTAGGATTACAGGCGTGAGCCACTGCATCCGGCCGCCCAGCTAATTTTTATATTTTTTGTAGAGACACATTTTTGCTATGTTGCCCAGGCTGGTCTTGAACTCCTGGGCTCAAGTGATCCGCCCACCTTGGCCTCCCAAAGTACTAGGATTATAGGCATAAGCCACCGTGTCTGGCCCACAATACATATATTGAACAAGGGAGTTGCATCTACAAATATATAAGGAACACTTACAACACAATTATAAGACAAAAAACAAACCAAGTAAAAAAACACAGTCAAAATGTCCACTAAGCATAGGAAAAATTGTTCAACATCATTATTGTTAAAGAAATACGATGAGATGCCACCAATGTACCAATTTACATGGCCAAAGTGAAAAGACAGATAATAGTGCTAGTCAGGATATGGAACAAGGAGAATTGTCACACTGTGGTGGCAATATAAAATGATACACACACTTTGGAACAGTTTGGCAGTTTCTGGAAAAGTTAAACATATACTCACTGATTCAGACAACTCACTCCTACGTATTAAGTTAAGTTAAATAAAAACATATGTCTATACAAGGAATTATATACAAAGGTTAATAGCAGCTTTATTGACTATAATCAAAACCTGGAAACAATTTAAATCTCCAACAACAGGCAAATGAATGAAAAAAACTGGGCTTGTCCATACAATGGAATTCTATTCCACATACACACAAAAAGAGTCAATAACACATGAAATAACAAGGATGAATCTAAAAATAATTATGCTGAGTTAAAAAGGCAAGACCAAAAATCATGCATAATAATGTATAGTTCCATTAATATAAAATTTTAGGACATGCAAACGAGCCTACAGTGACAGAAAGCAGATCATGTGGTTACACTGGGAAAGGGGTAGAGGGAGGGTAAATGGCAAAGACCATAAGGAAATTTCTGGAGGTGAAAGAAGTGTTCAACACCATGGCTGTGGTAATGGTTTCACAGGTGTATATGTATGTCAAAACTCATAAAATTGAATACTTTAAATATCAGAAATTTATTATGTCAAGTATACCTCAATAAGTCATTTTTTAAAGACGCATGTAATCTAGTAGAAAAAAATTGAGCCTAGTACACAATGACAATTTCAAAGTACAGGTGATGACTGAATAACAGGAGAGTTAGGGGTGCCTCCTGCACAGACAAAAATCCATATATAACTTTTGATGCTCCAAAAAAGTAAATACTAATAACATACTGTTGACTGAAACCCTTGCTGAAAACATAGTCAATTACACTTTTATATATTATATATATTAAATACTGCAGTCTTGCAATAAAGCTAAAGAAAATGTTGTGAAGCAAATCATAAGAGAAAATACATTTACTATTCATCAAGTGGAAGTGGATCATCATAACAGTCTTCCTCCTCCTCTTCAGGTTGAGTAGACTGAGGAAAAGGAGGAAGAGGAGGGGCTGGTCTTGTTGTCTCAGGGGTTGCAGAGGCAGGAGAGGTGGAGGAGGTGGAAGCGGAGGCAGGAGAGGTGGCACACTCTGTATAACTATGAATATGCTTTGTAATTTTTTGTCTGCCTTTTTTGCTTTTTCATTTCTCTAAAAATGTTTCTATATGAGTTCAATCCTTCTTCCACTGTTTTAGTTTTACTGCCAGTATCACAGAAGGGTCCATGTCATAAAATAAGTCAATAGCAGTCTTGAATAATCAGAATCCTTCTGCCACATTGTCTGATGTGATCCTGTTTTCTGGCACTGCTTCTTCTATGTCTTCTCCCTCATCCTCTGGCACCAATTCAGAAGCATTTATCTGCATCAAGTCATCCTCTGTTAATTCCTCGGGTGTGGTGTCTATCCACTCTTGGATTCCTCTAAGATCCATACCTTAAAACCCTTCAACCCCCACTCCACCTTTTATGTCAAATCCACAATCTCTTTCATGATTTCCTTGGTTGCCTCTTTCATAAATCCTGTGAAGTCATGCACAACATCCAGACAAAGTTTTCTCCAGCAAAAATTTTGGGCTTGATGGCTGTCACAGCTTTTTATATGACAACAATGCATCTTCAGTGGTGTAATCTTTCCAGACTTTTTCTCTTCCACAGTGTCAACGATTGTTTCCATACAGCTCTGTGTATAATGAGCCTGAAAGGTCCTTACAATACTCTGAGCTAGAGACTGAATTAGACTTGTTGGGTTTGGGGAGAAGCAGGCCACTTCGACACCTTCGATGTTAAACACATATGTTCTGGGTGGCTGGGGCTCTGTCCATATCAAAAGAACTTGAGAAGACAGCCCCTTACTGGCAAAGTACTTCCAGACTTTAGGGACAAAGCATCAATGGAATCAATCCACAAAAAGGGTTCTCATTGTCCAAGCTTTCTTGTTGTACAACCAGGAGACTGGCAGCCGGTGCTTATCATTTTTCTTCAAGGTTAGGAGATGAGTAGCTTCACAGATAAGTGCAGATCATAAACCTGACTGCATTTGCACAGAACAACAGACAGAGTTAGCCTATTCCTCCCTGTCTTAACTCCTCATGCTTGCTTCTTCTCCTTACTAAGAAATGTTCCTTGTGGCTTTTGTTTTTCCCCTCAGAATAAGGCACTTGTGTCTGCATTAAAAACCTGATCAGCAGATAACCTTTCTCTTCAATGATTTTCTTAATGGTGTCTTAATGCTGCCTCTTGGTTGGCAGAAACAGCTTCCCCTTCATATTTTGTCTTCACATTTTAAAGTCAAATCTCTTTCTAAAATTATCAAACCATCCTTGGTTGGCAATACATTCTCCAGCTTTATATCCTTCCACCTTCCTTTTGCTTTAAGTTGCCATATAACAACTTCACTTTTCCCATAAACAGTCATATTCGAGTCTATGGGAATGCCTTTCTTATAGCAATCCTGTACCCACATAAAAGCTGCATCTTCAATAGGAAATGAAAGGCGTTTCACAAAAAGTGCAAGATTTTCACACCTGCTGGTGTAGCTGCAGCAACTGCTTCATGAATTTCATTTTATTTTCTTTTACAATGGTCCTTACATGGGATTCATTTATCTTGAAATGACAGGAAACTACATCTGCAGACCTCAATCTACCATACATTATCAAGTAATTTAACTTTTTCTCGTAATGTCATGACTTTTCTCTGCTTCTTGGGAGGACCTCCAGCATTACTAGTAGCACTTTGTATGGATTCTGTCTTGTTATTCAAAGTTTATGGTTTGCACTAAACATGATGAAAAATATGCCAGAACCATAAATGATGACTTTTTACTGCCATATGCAATTTATTGGAGAGAGAACTGATCACACAGCGGTGATCAGCATCACATGGTGTTTTAAGCAGATACTTGCAACACTTGAGCTCACTCCAATACCAACAGAAGGTGGCTATGAAACTATACAGTAGTACAGTATGTACTACAGTGAATCTTAATGTGGTTATGATTTCATGCTGCGTCTTTACTGTTTGTGTACATTTCTCTCTGCTTTGAATGGCATCAGGTATGGTCTCTGTTTGTGTAAGTTTTGATAAATGTTAACTTTTATAATATATTTGTGTATATTTTAGAATAGCAAATGATGAAACAGACTAGTATCTCTATATATTTTATGTATTCATGACATACCTTTTTCTTTCTTTGGTACTTCGAGGCTATAGAGTTTGCCTGAAAGCTTTTTCAAATTGTCACAAATCTTCAAATAATTTTAGGATATATTTATTGAAAAAAAATCCAAGATAAATGGACCTGCACAGTTCAAACCAGTGTTGTTCAAAGTTCAACTGTAATATCAAAATAGGTAACTGCCACAAGAGGATACTAATAGTGTTGGGAGAGTTCTAGGATGCAGGAAGGTTTTGTGAAGAATGAAGTATCTAATCTTGGTCATCCAGATTACAAAGATGTTACACAGGAATGAAAGGAAATGGGAAGAAGCATGTCACATCCAGGGAAGGCAGAAATTACATCAAGCTTCCACAAGAAGAGCAGGTGACTACAGCATGACAGCTGAAGTCAAAGTAAACAGAGGTTTGTTCATTCCTTCCTATTACTTTAGTCCACTTTTGTATGGTTCTAATCTGTACCATTATGCTGCATAAGAAACCTACAAAGTATGATTCTGATTTTACTATTCAAGTCTCACAGAATCCCCACTTTTGCAACAATAACCATAAAGTAAGCAAAGAATCAGATAGTCAAGTTCAAATACCAGGTCTGCCTCTTACTTTAGGTAAGTTAGTTAACCTCTCAAAGCTTTAGTTTCCTCATTTATAAACTAACAATAATAGAACCTATTATGCATGACTGTTATCAGGTATAAATGATATAATGCTTAATGCAATGCTGGGCTCTCAAAAAAGAACATTACTATCCTGTTATATGGGAATAAACAAAGAGCATGAGACAAAATGTAATTAATAAAACATCAGACAGAAGTTTTCCTGCATCCTAAGCTTCAGCACTGACCTACCTAACTTCCAGTTTTGTTTTCTGTTAAGAATGGAGCTCCTGGCCAGGCACAGTGGCTCACACCTATAATCCCAGCACTTTGGGAGGCTGAGGCAGGAGGATCACAAGGTCAGCAATTTGAGACCAGCCTGGCCAACACGGTGATACCCTGTCTCTACTAAAAATACAATAATTAGCCAGGCGTGGTGGCAAGCACCTGTAATCCCAGCTATTCGTGAGGCTGAGGCCTCCCGCTTGAACCCGGGAGGCGAAGGTTGTAGTGAGCCGAGATCGCACCATTGTACGCCAGCCTGGGTGACAGAGTGAGACTCTGTCTCAAAAAAAAAAAAAAAAGAGAATGGAGCTCCTGAAATCTAAGTTTACACCTATATCTATTTGGAAAGTGTAACTTTCCTATAAGACAATGGTTGGCAAACTATGGCCTGAAGGCCAAATCTACCCTCCTACCTATTTTGTAAATAAAGTTTTATTAGAACACAGCCAGCCTGGTTTGTTTACATGTGACTGTTTTCATGTTGTAACAGCAGAGTCAAGCAGTTGTAACAGAAACCTTGTGTCCCACAAAGTCTAAAACATTTACTATCTAGCCCTTTAATCTGAGCAAACCTATCTATATCCATCAACATGTATTCTACACTATTACTCATGCAGCCATTAGATATCATGGGAAGGAAAATGAGAGCACACAATATGGTACCTGCTCTTGGGAAACTGCGCAACTAGTTATACAATAAGTAAACTACAAAGAAAAATGGGACTTTAAAAATGAGAAAATTGTGCTGGGTGCAGTGGCTCACACCTTTAATTTCAGCACTTTGGGAAGTCAAGGTGGGAGATGACTTGAGGCCAGGAGTTCAAGACCAGCCTGGGCAATGTAGCAAGACCCTGTATCTACAAAAAATAAAAACAGAAAATTAGCTGGGAATGGTGGCATGTGCCTATAGTCCCAGGTACTTGGGAGGCTGAGGCAGGAAGATCACTTGAGCCCAGGAGTTCGAGGTTGTAGTGAGCTATGACTGCATCACTGTACCCAAATCTTGGTGACAGAGAGAGACCCTATCTCTAAAAGAAAAAAAAAATTAAAAAAAAAAAAACAGAAAAAGAAGAAAATTGCAATCCAGAGAGACTGAATAGTTTACCTAATGATTAGTACATTATATATCACAATAGTTACATATATAATTATATATAAACAATTTTTAAGATGCAGTTTATTGTGACAGACTGATAGTTTCTCCTAAAACCTGCTTTTCATTTTTCCACAGTAATAGAATTTTGGCTGAGCAAAAGACACCCAGACACAGACTCCACTTTCCCATCTAGCTTGTAGCTAGGCATGACAAACTAATTCCTAGACAAAGGAAGGTAAGCTAAAGTGATGTACGCAACTTCCGACTCTCTCATTGCTTCCTTGGGCTTCCTTTCTTCTTGTCTTACTATGGGTTTCCTGATATGGCAGAAACTCAGCTTTGGCAATTCAAATGGAGTGGCGCATCAGGATGGGTGTGTGTATCTTTGAATGACCTCATGAGGCTGACTTGCACTCCTAGCAGCATGGACCAGACAGTTACATGAGAGGTAAATAAACGTCTCTCTTATTTATCCCACTGAATTTAGAAATCTTTGTTACAGCAGGTTACCCTGTACCCTAGTGCATGTGTCTAAGCGAGCAGGGCACACCTTTTCAATATGACTTTCCATCTGTAAGCTAGCCAATGTTAACAGCTTAACATATATACCCTCCCAGGCATTTTCCTATGCATCTCTTTTATACTAGACCATATCCACAACCATATGGAAAATCCTGAGCATTTCTGTTCCTGACTCAACAGATGCTATGTATCTAAATTTTATAAAGGCCAATTCTCAATTTATCAAAACTGCCTCAAAACATTTAGAAAACGTTCACAAATTCAAATTAATGCTATTCCTTTAGCTACACAAAAATTCCATGGAAAAAGTTCTATATATCAGAATCGATCATATTGTTCACTATATACATATATATATCTTATAGATCGCTTTATGTACACACACACACACACACACACACGCAGATCTTCTATAGCACATGCCCATGAGATATACAGAGCTATTTCATGCTTGTTCTGTGGGTAATGATTTACTTGGCCCATATACAATAACTATGTTTCGGAGGGCTTTAGTAAGTTTTTTTAAATGAGAAACATAGTAGAACGCATATGAAATTTCTAATGACATCAATATACCTAAGAAATCATTGAAAAAATGTGGCGTTGCTTTTGTTTAGATGAAAATGAACAGCAATTGAAGGCAATATGCTAGGATGCTTAGAAAGATCAATTAGATAGGCAAAAATGTAAAAAGCTCCTTGAAAGAGATCAGGCTAAATAAAACATGGGAAATTAATCCCTTGATCATGTTTCACAAAGAGACAAACTAGAGTGCTTTTGAAAAAGAAAAGAGGTATCACTTGCCAGAAACGTTCACCTGCATAGGAAATGACAGCTTTGGTGTTCCAGGAAGAGGAAAGTATTTGAGACTTACACAGATTTTCCTGGCTGGGAAGGAAAACAGAAAGATGAGAAGGACCCAAAGATAAGTAGCTAAGGCTATGGTAACATTAGGGAGGAATTTAGCTCACACCTGTAATCCCAGCCCTTTGGGAGGCTGAGGCAGGAGGACTGCTTGAGGCCAGGAGTTTGTGACCAGCCTGGAAAACACAGACCCTATCTCTACAAAAAATTTAAAAATTAGCTGGGTAGGGTGGCATATCTGTAGTCCCAGCTACTCAGGAGCCAGAGGCAGGGGGATCACTTGAATCCAGGAATTCGAGGCTGCAGTAAGCTATTATTGTGCCACTGCACTCCAGCCTAGGCAACACACAGAGGCCCTAAAATATTCCTGATGAACATCGATGCAAAAGTCCTCAATAAAATACTGGCAAACCAAATCCAGCAGCACATCAAAAAGCTTATCCACCATGATCAAGTGGGCTTCATCCCTGGGATGCAAGGCTGGTTCAACACACGCAAATCAATAAACGAAATCCAGCATATAAACAGAACCAAAGACAAAAACCACATGATTATCTCAATAGATGCAGAAAAGGCCTTTGACAAAATTCAACAGCCCTTCATACTAAAAACTCTCAATAAATTCAGTATTGATGGGATGTATCTCAAAATAATAAGAGCTATTTATGACAAACCCACAGCCAATATCATACTGAATGGGCAAAAACTGGAAGCTTTCCTTTGAAAACTGGCACGAGACAGGGATGCCCTCTCTCACCACTCGTATTCAACATGGTATTGAAAGTACTGGCCAGGGCAATCAGGCAGGAGAAAGAAATAAAGGGTATTCAATCAGGAAAAGAGGAAGTCAAATTGTCCCTGTTTGCAGATGACATGATTGTATATTTAGAAAACCCCATCGTTTCAGCTCAAAATCTCCTTAAGCTGATAAGCAACTTCAGCAAAGTCTCAGGATACAAAATCAATGTGCAAAAGTCACAAGCATTCTTATACACCAATAACAGACAAACAGAAAGCCGAATCATGAGTGAACTCCCATTCACAATTGTTTCAAAGAGAATAAAATACCTAGGAATCCAACTTACAAGAGATGTGAAGCATCTCTTCAAAGAGAACTACAAAACACTGCTCAACAAAATAAAAGAAAACACAAACAAATGGAAGAACATTCCATGCTCATAGATAGGAAGAATCAACATCATGAAAATGGCCATACTGCCCAAGGTAATTTATAGATTCAATGCCATCCCCATCAAGCTACCAATGACTTTCTTCACAGAATTGGAAAGAACTACCTTAAAGTTCATATGGAACCAAAAAAGAACCTGCATTGCCAAGTCAATCCTAAGCCAAAAGAACAAAGCTGGAGGCATCACGCTACCTGACTTCAAACTCTACTACAAGGCTACAGTAACCAAAACAGCATGGTACTGGTACCAAAACAGAGACATAGACCAAGGGAACAGAACAGAGCCCTCGGAAATAATACCACACATCTACAACCATCTGATCTTTGACAAACCTGAAAAAAACAAGAAATGGGGAAAGGATTCCCTATTTAATAAATGGTGCTGGGAAAACTGGCTAGCCATATGCAGAAAGCATATGGATCCCTTCCTTACGCCTTATACAAAAATTAATTCAAGATGGATTAAAGACTTAAATGTTAGGCCTAAAGCCATAAAAACCCTAGAAGAAAACCTAGGCAATATCATTCAGGACATAGGCATGGGCAAGGACTTCATGTCTAAAACACCAAAAGCAAGGACAACAAAAGCCAAAATTGACAAATGGGATCTAATTAAGCTAAAGAGCTTCTGCACAGCAAAAGAAACTACCACCAGAGTGAACAGGCAACCTACAGAATGGGAGAAAATTTCTGCAATCTACTCATCTGACAAAGGGCTAATATCCAGAATCTACAAAGAACTCAAACAAATTTACAAGAAAAAATCAAACAACCCATCAAAAAGTGGGCGAAGGATATAAACAGACACTTCTCAAAAGAAGACATTTATGTAGGCAACAGACACATGAAAAAATGCTCATCATCACTGGCCATCAGAGAAGTGCAAATCAAAACCACAATGAGATAACATCTCACACCAGTTAGAATGGCAATCGTTAAAAAGTCAGGAAACAACAGGTGCTGGAGAGGATGTGGAGAAATAGGAATACTTTTACACTGTTGGTGGGACTGTAAACTAATTCAACCATTGTGGAAGACAGTGTGGCGATTCCTCAAGGATCTAGAACTAGAAATACCATTTGACTCAGCCATCTCATTACTGGGTATATATACCCAAAGGATTATAAATCATGCTGCTATAAAGACACATGCACACCTATGTTTATTGCGGCACTATTCACAATAGCAAAGAGTTGGAATCAACCCAAATGTCCATCAATGATAGACTGGATTAAGAAAATGTGGCACATATACACCATGGAATACTATGCAGCCATAAAAAAGGATGAGTTCATGTCCTTTGTAGGGACATGGATGAAGCTGGAAACCATCTTTCTCAGCAAACTATCGAAAGGACAAAAAACCAAACACCGCATGTTCCACTCATAGGTGGGAATTGAACAATGAGAACACATGGACACAGGAAGGGGAACATCACACACCAGGGCCTGTCGTGGGGTGGGGGGAGGGAGGAGGGATAGCATTAGGAGATATACCTAATGTAAATGACGAGTTAATGGGTGCAGCACACCAGCATGGCACATGTATACCTATGTAACAAACCTGCACATTGTACATATGTACCCTAGAACTTAAAGTATAATTAAAAAAAGAAAGAGAGACAGACAGAGATTTCACTGTTGTAAAAAGCAAATGATTACCAGCAGGTATTCCTATGGAGAGGAATGAAAGGAAAACACCGTGGTCTGATATGAGCAAAGGAGAGAATGGTGCTGGGTGCAGTGAAAAGGCCAATAGGCATTCAGGGTGTGATCGGCCATGCACAGATTGCACATTCCCACGAGAGCAACTAGAATGGGAGGCAGGGCAGGCATGACTAGATCTATGCAATCCAGAATCACCTAGGCTGCTATACAGAAAATGGACGGAGGAAGGGCAAGAGGGAAGACGGAAAAATTCCTTAGAGGACAATTGCGGAGATGTGCTGAAAAATGGCAAGGCTGGGGTCCATGGCTAGGACACTGACAATACAGACGGGAGAAGTAGCTGGACTTGAGGGATATTCAGGAGGCAGGCAGGGACTGATGTCAAGAATGGGGAGATGAGGGCCAGGTGAAGTGGCTCATGCCTGTTATTGCAACATTTTGGGAAACCGATGCGGGTGGGTCACTTGAGGTCAGGAGTTCAAGACCAGCCTAGGCAACATGGCAAAATCCCATCTCTACAATAAATACAAAAAATTAGCTGGGTGTGCTGGCTTGTGCCTATAGTCCCAGCTACCAGGGAGGTTGAGGTCGGAGGATCAGCTGAACCCTGGAGGTCAAGGCTGCAGTGAGCCCTGGGCCCACCACTGCACTCCAGCCTGAGTGACAGAGTGAGACCCTGTCTCAAAACAACAACCATAATTACAAAGAATGGGGAGATGAGCACAACACCCAAAGTTCTGGCTCTGCAACGTGCGAGAAGTTGCCATTTGCAGAGAAGAAACAGGTTGAGAGGAAAATAGCAGATTCATGGACAAGTTAAATTTGAGATGCCTGTGAGATGATGTCTGAATGATTAAGGTTCAGAAAAGCAGGCAGATTCGATGGTATACATCAGAAAACAGACGTTCCTACTTATGGGGGGAACATCCCCCACATGTGAAGGAATCCAAAACAGGGTGAGACAGAGAAATGTGAAATAAAACCAGCAATATGCAAATCACTCACATATTACAATAAATAAAGTTCTAGAAAAAATAAGACTCTAAGGGAGGGACTGGAAGAGATGAAAGTTATTAGACCAAGGTACATCAACAATTTAATTTACAAAAAAAAATTGATCTTATGTACAAATTAATAATTCAGAATATTTCAATTTACAAGTGTTTTTGCAAAACAGTAGGTAAGTTAGCAGGCAGTCTCAGGATTTTTGAACTTCCCTCCCCTGGTTAAATAGAAATAGTATTGTTCATTTTGGGAAGCCAAGGCAGGCGGGTCACCTGAGGTCAGGAGTTGAGACCAGCCTGACCAACATGGTGAAACCCCGTGTCTGTACTAAAAATACAAAAAGTAGCTAGGTGTGGTGGCGCACCCCTGTAGTCCCAGCTACTTGGGAGGCTGAGGCAGAAGAATTGCTTAAACCTGGGAGGCAGAGGCTGCAGTGAGCCGAGATCATGCCACTTCACTCCAGCCTGGGTGACAGAGTGAGACTATCTCAAAAAAAAAAAAAAAAAAGACAATACTATTAACATATGTATTTAATATTTCATATTTAACTTTACTGGCTTTCGTGTTACAGGCTATTGCTAGTATAAATTTTTTAACTCCCTATCTGGCCAATGTTAAAATAGTTGGAACCAAACTCTGTCATCAGTAAAATACAATATAACTTTCAAAAATACTTAATGATAATTTGAACTAAAAAAGAGATTATTTTCTGATGCCCAAAATTTGTGACTGATAATATTCAGAAAGTTAATATGCTTGCAGTTTCACAGGATAAATGATATGTTGTATTTGTCCTCTATATCCAAAGCTGAAAAATAGGTGTTGATTTTAGAAAAATGTAACTCAAAGGAATTGAAAGCAAATATTAATTTACATTTTGGATATCAAAGAACAGAGCCATCAAGCACATAAATGAAGCATGGAATTTTAAAAATCTTTCTACTTGAATAGTAAATACAGCATAAAAATACAGACTTTTATCTCACTAAATGATGTTTTAAAAATAAAATTAAAACACAAAACCATTTTCTCTTTAATGTTTTCTAAATAAAATATTATATATGACTATGCGAAACTAAATCGTTATCTTTTTTTCTTTCTTAAGGCCAATATGGTGAGATAATGGCTCATGGCAGACAACAAACATCTATGCCTCAACTAACTGTTCCCAAAACTACTGTCCATTAATTAATCCTAAAGCCAAAAGAGGGTAATAATCAGAAAATTATTTTATACCTAAGAGCTCAAAAGATCAGATAGATGGGAAGAATCATTGAAGCACTAAACGGTATCATACAGATTTGAAAGTTACCATTTTGCATTTAGTTTCTTTCTTTTCACATCCCAGGAAAGACAACACTATTTGAACAGATCCTTGTTTAAATGGTATGGGGACAGTAGAGGTATTCTTTGAGAGTTAGTTTACAACTTCGAGGATATTATTAATCACATACTCATAAAAATTATGACTGGGAGGTGTGGACTGGGAGTCAAGGATGACCTCTGGCAGAGTTCACCAGGTCCCATCTGTATGGGAAATCACCACCAGGACACAGAGAAGAGGCCCCTAGGAGTGGCCTTCCCCTGACTGCCTGCTGGTTCCAAAACACTGCCCAGACATCAGCTAGACATGCTGCCAGGATCAAACAGAGGCCAAAAGCACTCTTATTTCATGAGGATTTTGAAATTCACTTTAACCGAATTACATTTTTGCTTCAAAGTTTCTCTATCTTAACAAAAGTTCACAATGAGCACAGGAAAAAAATATTCATATTTGAATAATTAAGCAGTTACCAAACAAGACAGTAGATTGTCTTCCCTTTTCTGCCTTTCATAAGGCAAGTTTTTAAACCTGCCTATCCTTCAGAACTAGCCAGATAAGTAATATGTAAGTTCAAAATCCCAAATGCATCTCTGCTTTTATTCTTTAAATATTAGTGGAGAGTGGGGGTACTTGCTCTTCCCTATTTTTTTAACTTTTTATTTTGAAATTAAATTTTAAATTTTTTAAATTTTGAAATTATTTCAAAATTAAAAAATTCAAAATTATTTTGAAATAATTTCAAAATTCAAAATTTAAAAAAATAGTAAACAGAATTACTATATATGGAGGTTCTACAAATGATAACATCTTATCACATTTATTTGCTTTGTCACTAATTTTTTCTATTTATACACAGATACATAATTTTCTTTCTTAAACTTATGAAGGTAAGTTGCAGACAAGATGTCATTTTACTTCTAAATATGTCAGTGAACATCTCCTAAAAGCAAGGTATATCTCTTCTATAATCACAGTACAAGGATCAAAATCAGACAAGCCTAACACTGCTAACATTGCTATCACCTAATCTCCAGACCTTATTCAAATCTCACCAATTGTCCCACTTATGACCCTTACTACAAAAGAAAAACATTTTTCTTCTGGTCCAGGATCTAAACCAGGATCACACATTGCATTTAGTTGTCATGTGTCTTTAGTTTCCTTTGATCTACATAAGTTGCTCAACTCTTCTTTGTGTTTCCTGACCTTGACATGTTTGAAAAGAAGAAGCCATTTATTTTGTAGACTGTCTTTCAATTTGGTTTGTCTGATGTTTCCTCATGATTATATTCAGGTTGTACACTTTTGGCAAGAATATCATAGAAATGACTGTTGCGAGAGGAACGTCTTTTGTTATTCATAACAAGCTCCTTTCAATCATACCTGAGTTTATGCTAATGAGATGACTCTTAGAGGATGGGAGCAGGTGGCCAGAGGATCCAACCATGTGATTAAGGGGTTGGAACTTTCAGCCCCACCCCCACCCTCCAAAGGGGAGAGGGACTGAAGAATGACTTAATCACTAATGGCAGATTGATAAGATCAATCATGCCTACCTAGTCAGGCCTTCATAAAAACCCAAGGACAACGATCAGAGGACTTGTGGGTTGCTGAACACATGGAAGTGATGGAGGGTGGTGCACCTGGAGAGGGCATGGAAGCTCTGCACCCCTTCCTAACACCTTGCCCTGTGCATCTCCTCCACTGGGTTACTCTCAAGCTGTATCCTTTATAATAAACTGATAATAGTAAGCAAAGAGTTTCCTCAAGTTCTGTGAGTGATACTGCAAATTATCACCTACAACCCTCATTCTTGGAATCACTTCACAAGTGCCTTTACTGAACCAACGTTAACACTTTCTATCTAGAATGTGCCACATTCTACAAATCAACGGCCGTGGACTCTCCTGAAAATTAATGAAATGAAATATGAAAGACGGCAAGATAACAAAGAGACATAATCAAAGACACTGTGTAACTTTGGGCCACAGATGGGATTAAAAAACAATAAAAAAAGACTCTGAAGGACAAGCTTAAATATGGACAATACATGAGATGAAACTGTTAGGTTGCTGTCAATTTTCCTTGGGGTGTAATGATGGTATTGTGCTTTTTTGCAGGAATGAAATGGCCATTCCAAAAATTATGACACTGAGAAAAATCTTACCTAACCAACTTTATCTTGCTTTTAACCTCCAAGCTGCCCCTGTTCATTCCTGGGTATAGGCCATGCTAACTATAAGAGGAATTTAACTTATACTTTAACTGTAAAACAATGAAAACAGCCCCTTCCCAAAACAAACCCCCTCCTTGTCTGAGGAACAGACTGCATTTGTAAAACTAACATTAGAAATTACGGCTCAGGAGTCATACAGCCAGACCAGCAAACTGGCTCAACTAGTTCTGTGATCTTACCCAGTAACTGAAGGTAGCAAGAAGACCCTGCCTCAAGCACCTATAATTTCATCCCCAAACCAACCAGTCAGCATTCCCCACTCCCTGGCCCCCTGCCCACCAAATTGTTTTTTAAAAACCCTAGCCTCCAAATTTTGGGAGAAATTTATTTGAGTAATAAAACTTCAGTCTCCCATTTAGCCAGCCCTGTGTTTATTAAACTCTTTCTCTATTGCAATAACGTTGTCTCAATAAATTGACTCTATCTGTGCAGCAGGCAAGAAAAATCCAGTTACAGGAACATAGTCTTCCCCTTAAGAAGCCTGGTGAAGTATTCAGGAGTGACGTGCCATGATGTTTGCAACCTTCTTTCAAATGGATCAGGAGAAAAACAGAGGAGAGAATGGAGGGAGGAAAGGAAAGAGGAAGGGTGAGAAAGGAGGAGGAAAAGGCAAAGAAAGGGAGAAATAGAGAAAGCAAATATCAAAAAAAAGTTTATTAAATAATAATTAATCTAGGTGAAGAGTATACAGGCATGCACAGTACTATTCATTCAACTTTTCAATAGATTTGAAAATACCTAAAATTAAAAAGTCTAAGAGAAATATGTCAAGAAAAACCCCTCTCTAACAAATCCTTTGAGCTTAAAAAAAATCATTGTGATATGTAGATGTCCACACCTTTCTCTGTGCTCATCCAACACAATTTAAAATATTTTAGGATGAGAAGATGGTTCAAGTGATATGAGAATATACTACACATGACTACAAATTGCTTTTCTACTTTAACAATCCATACAAACAGGTCTTTAAGTCACAGCTGCATAGTATTTTATAGTAATAAAGCATTGTAATTCATTCAGTCATTCATCCATTTAGTGGACACTGTGGTTGGTCAGCATTTTGGCTACTACAAACAATGTTGTTATAAATGTCATGGTGAACATGCTCATAATTCAGTTTTTTAACTCTATGGGAAAGATTCACAAAAGATGAACAGCTGGGTCAGAGGGTATGCACTTTTATTTTAACATCTAACACCAGATTATTTTCCCAAAATACTATAACAAGTGACACTGCAAAGATGCTTGAGTGTGCCCATCCCCTTTAGTTCACCTACACGGGACATTACCAGTCTTTTTAAAAATCCTGCCACTCTGAGGATCATTTGAAAGCAGAACAAAGTGAGGTACTCTCGACAGAGACACAGAGACACCATGAGTCCTAAAGCAGTACTAGTTACTTTCAAAGGACCAAGAGAGGCGAGAAAAGAAAGATATGCTAGCCTCTTCCTTAAACTCCCACTACACTTTTTCAATCCCCTATTGTGGCACCTATGAAGCTATATTAATATTATACTTATCTTTTCATATGTTTTTCACACCAAGTATATTAGTAACTCCTTGAAATCAGGGACAGTATCACTCACTCACTCATTCATCCAACAAACATTTATTAATCATCTAGCATGTGTCAGACACTGCTAAGCACCAGTAATATGCATACAAACAAGATAAAGATCATCAGTGTCCTCATGTGCCTAATATTCTTATAGGATAACCCAACATTTCACAGTTAATTACACAATTAATACTTTAATTTTACAGTGATGGTAAATTCTCTGGAGAAGTATTTGAACAGGGTGCAATGAAAGCATATAACCTCAGCACACAGTATTAGAAATTACCTAAAACGGTCTTTCAATATTGTTTATCTATGGTTTAGTAAATTTCATATGACTAATGGATTGATAATGTGATTTATAACACATGATGTTTATTTTTATTTTTTTGGAGACAGAGTCTTACACTGTCAACCAGGCTGGAGTGCGATGGCGCCATCTCAGCTCACTGCAACCTCTACCTCCTGGGTTCAAGCGATTCTCCTGCCTCAGCCTCCTCAGTAGCTGGGACTATGGGCACCCATCACCACGCCTGGCTAATTTTTATATTTTTACTAGAGACGGGGTTCTGCCAAGTTGGCCAGGCTGGTCTTGAGCTCCTGACCTCAAGTGATCTGCCCTCCTCAGCCTCCCAAAGTGCTGGGATTACAGGCATGAGCCACCACGCCTGGCCTTGATTTTTAAATATATGGTTTTATAAGTGTGAGGAGAGAGGAAGAAAGGATGAGAACTAAAGTTATTGAACAACATAAGCCAGTGTGGTGCCAAGCCCTTTATATACTTAACCTCAGTTAATCCTCACCAGTAATTTATAAGGCAGAGACTATCACTCCATTTTTCAAACGTGGAGTATGAGATTCAGAGAGACAAAGTCATTTGACAAAAATCACGTAATTATTTATTTTAAAAAAAATTTACTTTTTTTCGTTGAGACAGACTCTCGCTCTGTCGCCTAGGCTGGCGTGCAGTGGCATGATCTCAGCTCACTGCAACCTCCGCCTCCCAGGTTCAAACAATTTTCTGCCTCAGCCTCCCAAGTAGCTGGGATTATAGACGCTCACCACCACGCCTGACTAATTTTTGTATTTTTAGTAGAGACTGGGTTTCACCATCTTTGCCCAGCTGGTCTTGAACTCCTGACCTCACCATCCACCCGCCTCAGCCTCCCAAAGTGCTAGGATTACGGGTGTGGGCCACCGCGCTTGGCCAAAAATCACATAATTATTAAATGGCGTCAAGACAGGGGCTATGAACCCAGCTTTGTCTGGTTTCTGTCTACTACATCACAGTAATTCAAAGGCAAAATTTCAGACTAAGCCTGGAAAAATCTACCTACACAACAAAATATATTTTTTACATGTAACACATATAAAGTTAGGAGAATAATGGCAAGCCTACTTTGTATTTTAGTCACTTAAAAACTGCAGTAACTGGTGAACCTATATATACATATACAGAGTAAGCAAATTAGTGGGAAAATGTTCATTTAAGTATAAAACACGAAACGGTATTCATGTAAATACGAAAGACTACTCCTTTCAGAAGCCAGATGGAGTAGATAAATAACTTCTAGTTGGGACCAAAACTAATATAATATTTTGACAAACTGCCCAGATGCCATGCCCCTATGTCGTATTATATCACAGTTTAACAGAGATGAGTTTTGACAAAATATTCTTATTCAGACTCTCAAATTCATGGATTTACTGCTCAAGCACATTAGAGTAAAACTTAAATTAACCAAAATCTAATATTTCAATTACCACAATAAAAATGCAGAGATAAAAAGGGAGAAAATCCCCATAGAATGTGCTTACAAATACTTTAATGTCTTCCAGGAATAATCTTCCCAAGTAACTTATTTATGTCTATCTAAACTCACATATATAGATAAACATAGATAAACTCACATAAACTGAACATGTGTCCCAAATACGCACTAAAGACCTCTCCACAGCAATATTACTTCTGTAAGAAAAAAGACACCCTCCTCAAGGCCTATGTAACCAACGTGTACTGGTTATATAGAGTAATATATATGTTAGGTATATAGAGAAAATATGCATTTGCTTAAAACAGTGGAAACAGCTATACTTAGCATGGTGGTTTGATGGATTTGAGCTTTCTTATTTCTCTTTAAGCACATAGTGAGCAAATGTGCTGTGCCATATTCTCACTGGTAAACCCCCAGGCTGTTCTCTGGAACTGGACACCGTATACAATAACCAACGAGTGCAAACCTTTGTTTTTACCTCGAATAACATAGTTATCCAGTGCATCTGCCATCCTCTTCAGTGCCTCAGTTCTATCAGAGCCATATGTGATTAGCTAAAAATGAGCAAACAAAAAACCCAATATATATATATTTAGAACTATGTTAAATTATTCATTTTAGTAAAAATTAAAATATTTCATAACAGATTTCTAAATGTATCTTGAAATTTTATGATAGTTCAGTTTTCAATACATGTCAATTATGATTTTTTAAGTATATAGATATTAGAATCAAGCTATTTCAGACTTTTCTCCTACATTTCATTATCATAGTAAAGAGTGATTTTACTAAAACAAAAATGTAACAAAAGTAAGTACAGAAAAAATTTAAAAGGAGATACAGCTAAATATTTGAATATTTAGATAGGATTTGAACATCTAGGGTAGTGGTGAGGATTAGATAAGACATTTTTCCCTATTTTTCTGTGGTTTCCAAGTTTGATACCCTGAATAGCTAACACTTTCTTTCTTTTCTTTTTATTTCTTATTTTTGAGATGGAGTCTCGCTCTGTTGCCCAGGTTGGAGGGCAGTGGCGCAATCTCGGCTCACTGCAACCTCCGCCTCCCAGGTTCAAGTGATCCTCTCGCCTCAGCCTCTTGAGAAGCTGGGATCAGGCCTGTGTCACCATGCCCAGCTAATTTTTTTGTATTTTTAGTAGAGACAGGGTTTTGCCATGTTGGCCTGGCTGGTCTCACACTCCTGACCTTAGGTGATCCACCTGCCTCAGCCTCCCAAAGTGCTGGGATTACAGGTATGAGCCACTGCGTCCAGCCCGTAACACTTTCATAACTAACAAAAAAAGTAAAGTTTCAAAAATAAAAGTATAAAGAAAGAAGATGACTATCTTAGAAATCATTTGCAGTTTAACACATAATATACACAGAAGCAAATGGTACTTTTTCAGAAATCAAAAAAACAGAAAAGTCTTACTATTCTACATGATTTAGTGCCTACTTATATGTATCTCTATAATTTGGCAATGAAATAAGACCTTAACTATTCATTAAAGATTTTTCTGGCAGTTATATTAGCCAATCTATAGATTGTGATTATTTTAGTAGGTTTTACTAGCTCTTCAATATCAAGCAAATTTGAAAATTAATTTGTAGGCCATTTTTCTGAAGAGAAAAACATGCATCTAAAAATGGAATATTTAAAAATCAACGTATAATATTTTTACATAGTTTTATTTTTAAATTAAATGGTGGTTCTCTAATAAACAAAAGACCTAAATTTTATTTTAATACTACTACTAACTTAGACCAACCACGGTGGCTCACGTTTGTAATCCCAGCACTTTGAGAGGCCGAGGCGGGTGGATTGCTTGAACTCAGGTATTCAAGATCAGCCTGGGTAACATGAGGAAACCCCATTTCTACAAAAGATATAAAAAAAAAACCCTGCATGGTAGTAAACGCCTGTAGTTCCAGCTACTTGGGTGGCTAAGGCAGGTGGATCGCTTGAGCCTGGGAGGTTAAGGCTGCACTGAGCCGAGATCGTGATACTGCACTCCAGCCTGGGTGCAAAGGGAGACCCTATCCAAAAAAAAAAAAGCACTAAAACCTTAACTGAAGAAAGAGAGATAAAAAACGGTTTGTTTACTGCAACTATAACATTAAAAAGGACACTTGGGGAAAAGTCATCTTGAGAAATAAGGCTTAAAAAACAAATCATTCCTCAATACAGATGTATCATTTCAGAGAACACAGAAGTTTCAAAATAAAATCCACAATCTGGCCAGGCACGGTGGCTCACGCCTGTAATCCCAGAACTTTGGGAGGCCAAGGCGGGCAGATCATGAGGTCAGGAGATGGAGACCATCCTGGCTAACAAGGTGAAACCCCACCTCTACTAAAAACAAAAAAAATTGGCTGGGCTTGGTGGCACGAGCCTGTAGTCCCAGCTACTCGGAAGGCTGAGGCAGGAGAATCACTTGAACATGGGAGGTGGAGGTTGCAGTGAGCCAAGATCGCGCCACTGCACTCCACCCTGGGGGACAAAGTGAGACTCCATCTCAAAAAAAAAATAATAAAATAAAAATAAAATCCACAATCTTAATTATTACAGCATTTTACACTTTATAAGGTTTTAAGGGTTTAAAGATCCAAAAATTCAAGGTTAAAGATCCAAAATTCAATTCATTTATTCTGGAAAGTCAAACTTCAAAAAGACAGGTGGGCAAAACAAATCTTGTACTCTTACATCAAATCTACTTAAATAATTGATAATTTGTAAAAAATTGAAGAGAAAAGATCAAAAAGTTACCCTAACAAACACTGCCTATCAGCCCAACTCTTGCCATTCATTCATACTTTCATCTCAGGTAATTTCTGCCAATGGCCAAAAACAAACTTAATTCCTTCTCATGGCAATGAGTTAGGTTGACACCGCTGGTTAGATGTTTATTATTATTATTGTTCACGCATGTGTGATGGTGGTGGCATGATTTAGTTGGGGAGGAGGAGTACTGCAAACTAACATAACGCTGAATTTTCTCTCAAGAGAAAAAACCTGCTCTGCTTTCACATTTACATCAGTGCATAATTAGTTGTTTAATTATAGCTTATGATTCAGATAAAGGCCCAGTTTCAGACTCTTTAAATATCATTGATTTTTCAGAAGAAATCAAATAATCCATTAAGAAATTAAACTAACTTTTGAAATCATAGGATCATAATAAATGCTAATATCACTTCCTGGTTGGATGCCACTGTCAACTCGGACCTGGGAGGAAAAAAAGAAAAACATAAAAGTAATTCATATTGTGTAGATATTTTTTGTAACCACAAATTTCATTTCCATGGAGAAAATGGATAGAGAATTTCAATCTCAAATAACATTTCAACTTCTGGAAAATAGGAAAACAACCTAAAATCTTGATCTAATATGCAATGCAACACATTTTTTGTTCTGCCACTGAATGAAGAAACTAAGACACAGCAAAAATAAAAAATAAAAAATGAAGACTTCCCACATCACTATGCCAGGATGCTGTGGCTCTCTGATGATGTCTTCCAGCTGAAGCATGGCATGGACGATGCCCTTGCTAACTGCACTCCCTGCCAGACCCTTCTGAGCCCACCAGTGAGGCCCCTAGTCAAGCCTGCTCCTCAGCTCCATAGGAACATGGGCCTGGGCCTTTCATGTCTGTAACACTTTCTTTTTTGCCTCACTCTCTCAACTGTAAAACACTATTTTTCTGTTACTGTTGGTCCCCTGAGGCTTTAATGTTTACACAGCTTTTCCTATGGCTTTGCTTTGTAAAGCCCCAATTAGAGTTCTGATTTTGTGATTTTCATGGGGTGGGGGGTAGGGGGATAGCACAAGTTCAAAATATTCTTTTGAAGAGGCTGATTGCTGTTAACCAGCCAACGAGTGAGTTAGTACATCACTGATTCTTGTTTTCATTTCCCAGTTTGATACCAGCAGCAAGGCACGGAGGTTAGCCATGCAAAACTTTAAAAATGAGCAGTTACTGAGGACAGAATATTTATTAAATTATTAGAAAGAAGTTTTGGAATCTGAAGTATTTAAAAGCTAATCAAAATACTTCAGACTGTCAGGCACATCCTAGGGGTCTTGAGGATGGAGGAACTGAATCAAAGCTGCTGAACAGCAGGACTTTGATGCCCAACATTGTAAAGGGGTGGGAAGAGAAGAGCGGAAGCTCACATAGCCTTCCACCTGTGGGAAGAAGCCTTCGTAATAAACAGCAGCTCATCTGTCTGCAGCAAGGCAGAAAAAGGTCAACACAGCGGCTGTTAGGCCTTTAATATTTTAATTTAGGCAATTATCAAGGGACCACATGTAGAACCTCTTGTCTAGGATATCCACATGAGGGTATAATGATGGCTTTATTATACGGTGACATCAGAAGACAAGCTATAGTTTCATTTTCTTAAAATTCACACTACTATTATTCTCTTTGTAAGGTTGTAAAAGGAACACTATAACATACCTGGGGGGCTTTTATTTCTGTATTTGCAAGCACAAACAAAAATATAGGTATCTGTATCCGTATTCACATTCATATACAAAAATCTTAATTTTAAACAAAAATCATTCAGCACACTTACGAAATATACTTGGCTTTCTATTTTCTGAAAACATATTTCAGGACATAAACTGATGTTCTATGAAATTCACAGTGTTGACAAAAACTAGAAAAAAATTAATGGAGCAGCTTTAAAAGCAATAAAATCACAATCTACCTTTTCCCCACATTAAAAAGCCCCAAAATGGCAACTAGTAATCGGGTTACATAACAGAAAATATATCTGTGAGTTTTCATTTTCTTAATTTTAGTACCAAAAAGTGAAAGAGCTAATTTGACCACTATGTCATCTTTAAAACCACAGCATGCTTGCTAATGCTGTGTTTAAAAACAAGACTGATACAAGTTCTAAAACTTCTGACTTTAACTACATCCTATCATTTGCTACATAAACTGCTACAAAGCTAGGAAGAACTTAGATGTTCAACCCACAAATAAAATAACATAGACAATAAAGAATATTTATTACATTCTTCTACAGTTCCTTACTTAAAACTTCAGTTGCCTTGAATAACATCATCCTATAAGGTGTTACCTACAGATCTTAATTAAATATAACTGTCTTTGTTATTTACTAATATTATGATCACAGAAGTTATGTCATCTTAACTTTAAAATACATACGATAAAATCAAGATATATATAATCAACATGTATCTTTGTATAAGCAAATCAGTATTCCCAATTAAAAACTGTACCACAGTATGAAAACTCTACTTTATAATTTACTATTTATGCTGCTTTTTCCAAGTAATAATCAGCTATATTTTTATTTCTTAACAACCAATTTGAAGTCAGATCAAGTCTCCATTCCTTCATGAAAGGCTATACAAATTTGCACCAAAAGCTTTAAGAAAAAATTCACATGAAATCAGAACCAAATTTCTGAGCAGAACAAAATTGTGGTCTGAAAATAACAAATTTACAAAACATGATCAAAAATAAAAAAGGAAATCTTCACCTCTGCCATATTAATAAATTTCAGGCTTAATGAAGCATGTGAAAAGTACAAACCATACGTTAACTCCTAAGTATGCATTCTTGTGACCAAAAAAGGTAAGAGCCAAAAATTGTTTTCTAAGGTAAACCGACTGCTCTAGTTTTAATAAGGCAAGGAAAAAAAACAAACAATAACAACCACAACAAAACACCCAAGCACCTCTGTACGAGATTCTCAAACCATTGCTCAGAAACCTCTAGCATAATTAAAATTTCTGTCTTCAGTACCACAGTGGACCCTGTGAAACTATCAGACGTCTCCCATCCTTCATTCTCAATTCACCTCTCCCCCTAAGCACAACTCCCAGCCTGCCATGTCTACCTGACAAGTGACAGCCCAATCTGATTAAATGCTTCCAAGGGAGGGGACTCATGGGCCTCCATGACAGGCCAAAAGTGATCACCATGGAGATACATAATTACAGCTGTCAACGCATCTACTGTCCTGCTGACATCAATTTGATTGCTCCCAGCAATAATGATAGACAAAGCTTAGTGTGCACTCTCCTCCACCCAATCACTTTATCTATTCCTTGGTCCATTTAGCTGACATGCAACACTCACACAAGCAAATAACAGCAGTAAGCAGAACATTTAAGGCATTTTAATTGTTTTTTCTTTCTATGGATGGCTCACAACTGCAAATGTTATTACATAAAACTCCTGCTGCAGCATTAATTGAAGAAAGATTTGGTGGGACGAAGACTGTAGGGGGTATAGTTTGTCCATTATCACTTGTACTTTCAACAGGTCTCACGTTTGAAAATTGCAAATTGCAAAAACTTGCGAGGGCAAAATGTTTGACATCCTGTTAGCTATTACAACATGGTGAAAACTTCTAACAACTAGAGTAATCATTATGAATTCTTATTTAATACTTCTTTCGTTTGATTAAAAAAGTGTTTAGATATGTCCCTATGATACTTGTTTTCTCACGTGCTATTTAACGTCACATAATGCCTGTTAAATCTTTACAATTTTTTTTCTGTCTTTTGGCTTTGAACACAGCATGGAGTCTCCAAGCCCAGAAAGGGTCAAGTCCCTTTAGAAAGCACATGGGCAAAAACAATTTAATAAGTGAAATAAATCATATATCCAATAACATCTTCAGATTTAGAATTCTTCCTGTAATTTTTCACCATCTTCATGCCAGTAATCAAAATGAATAATTTGAATATTCACAGATGGTACAGCCTTGTCATCTACTAGCTAACATAATGTCATATATATATGCACTTATTACCTTAAGAAAAAGGGTATGTCCTTGCTCTTTTTTTGCAACAAAAACTATTTTTAAAATAGCTATTAAATATAGAAGAGCTATGGAATAAAATGGACAGTGGTCACTTTTCTTTAACTGATACAAATATTATGTACTCCTTCAAGTCCATGAGGTTTAATAGACTGAGGCACACTTTGTTTGCCTTAATTCAATCTCCTTAAATTTCAATTAAGGAGCTGATTTTGTGCTTGAATTTCTTGACAAGTGACTATATAGCAGGGTTGGATTCGATTTATTGAAAAGATTAAATTGTAACACAAAACATCATTTCTCATTCTTAGGATTCACAGTCTTTTTTATTATAATTTTCGAAAGAATTGGGAACACTGTAAGCTATCATTTATATCATCAGATGTCCCCAGGCTTCCCCTGTCCAGTGGATCCTGACTTTCTTGAACACCACAAAATACTGAAAAAAATTTGTTTTCAACACAAAAACCATGATTCCCATGAATTTCACTTGTCCTTCAATTTACACCCTTTGGTGTTGACACGCTTTAACATAAAAGTATGACATAAATCATGATTTTAACCCTTCAGCTGGTATTACAGCTTAATGACTTACACCAGGTAGATGTAATGGTTCTTGGTACTGAGACAATCTCCCAATAGATGGTAAACCAAAAGACTTGTAGGGGTCCTGAAAGTTCAAAGAAAAGGAAGCACAGTCTTTGAAATATAAATCAGCACAAGTAAGGTTAAATATTTACACAATGAAGAATCATTTATAGGTCTATTTTCAACATATGGTATTTACCAAATCACAGATTTCAGAATATTATTGTCTTTTACTCTAGACAACTTAGAATGTACTTAAAAATCAAACAGAACTGTAAGCAGAATTTAGCCTGACCTTGTTCATACTTTATTGAAATTGGTAAAATTCCAACATTTTATAAAACTTCTTAGAATGCCTTGGGCAAAAAATAAAATAACCTAGGCCCTACATCAAAACATACTCAAGTTTAGAACAACAAATGTGGTACACTAAAGATATTTGTTTTTCTTACTTCTCAAAACAGCTCACATATGGTAAAACTTGAGAATTTGGGTTCTTCAAATAAAGACCTGAAAAAAAAAAAACTTTGCACATGCTACTAGATATGTACTTCATTTGTAAATATCTTAGATCATCAGAATAAACAGGTTCAGTGTCATAAGAATTAAAGTAATACTACTTAAAATATGAAAAAAGCAAGAGCAACACAGTCATGCCAAAACATATTTTTGAACTCCTTGAAAAATATTTCAAACCAGCTTTCAGTATTCTTAAACACAGACACTGATTTATTTTTAATCTTGACAGGCATTTTTGATGTCGAAAAGTAAAAATAGTACAAATGTTACCTTGCATTCTTGTTTTAGTCATTTGAAAAAAGCATTTAGAAGTACTGAACTGAGAGTTTATGAGTAAAACCCAAAATTAAAATTATAAATTAAGAGTACATGTTTTACTAAAAGCTTTACAATTTAAATTTTGATTGTTATTTTTATGTAATAATAAAGGAGAAAATTATACAGAAAAAAATGTTGGGAAAAATTTTAAGTAAATATCTGATCAACAACTAATGTGTACCCAAGGTGGGCATTTTTTTAAAAAACCCATGGAAATAAATGCTACTTCTTGTTAGTGTTGTTTGAAAATAAACAAAGAAAATGCAAACAAAACAAAAACCACGGTCCATTCAAGCTCAAGAATATTTAACCAATGCTTTGTTGCCTCTTAAAGGATTGGTAGCTATTTCCCCATCTACAAATACATGACAATTAACTAAGCCCAATTCTTTAAAATTATTTGGAATTGGTCAAAATTATCTAATTTTTTTCTGATTTAATTATGGATTACATAATCCAATAGTTGACAACGTTATAAAACCCTAACTTTACCTCATTGTTTGGCTATACCAGGTCTCATGACTCTGGACACAACCACCATCCTTCCTCCCAACACCATTCATTTTACCTCAGCATAAACCCGACATTCAACTGCCCAGCCGTTGATGCGAATATCAGCTTGTTTGTGCCTGAGAGGGTAGCCCTTAGCAACACGGATCATTTCTTGGACTAGGTCCAGGCCAGTAATGCATTCTGTGACAGGATGCTCAACCTGCAAGGCCAAGGTCTGCCAGTCAGTAGGTGTAGAAAAGGGTAAATAAATAGAAACAAACAAGACAAATCACAAAAGTTTTTAGGTAAAATGAAGTTAATCGAATGTAACATTTCAATATATTTGACTAAAAAACTCTTGAGCTAGGGGAATAAAATGAAAGAATAAACACAATACACAAATCATAAGAAAAACTAATGCCTAAAAGTATTTGTAAACTATCTGTATTATTTTTCTCAATTTTGATTTATTTGTGGTCTGACAATATTTAAGAATTTTAATTTTGAAACTAATTCTTAACCAAAAAACTATATATTTATTTCACTGCAATCTTCGATGTGGCTGATAATCAACCTATTCTGCTGCACTTAATGTGGCATCTACAGGGGCAGCTTATGATTTTCCAAAGCACTAGTCCACCCTAAGTCTCACCCACTTGCATGCTTTCACTAACCTGTCCTGACAAGCAGCCAGATTAGCGTAATCTTGCATCGAGGCAGTGTAGCAGAAGGGAGCAGACGGATCCTTCAGGTTGCTTTCCCTCCACACTGACTTGGGTAATGCTTAGCATGCACAATTGCAAAACGGAGCCAGTGCAATCGCTCTGCTCTCTCAGCAGATTGCTGATAACTACTTGGGCTGATGCTGTCATGCAAGTACCTGGCCTTCTGCACTAACACATGAGATATGTATGTACAAAAACATGTGCTGACATACAGGTACACAAAGAGGGATACATGTCAACATAAACTTGTCAATCACTTAGAAATTCTTAACCTTGAGTTAAAATGAAGCCACTTAAGTCACTGGAAAAGAGTGAATTAGCTACCGTTCATCTAAAACCTTGAATACATTCTAAGAATTTAAACAAAACGTTGGCCACATCTGCTGCTTTGATGTCATTTTTTTCTCATAAAAATTAAGTATCTTCTAAATGCACTTCACAACAGTTTCTTTATCATGACATGTCATATTTCATACACTGACACAGGAAAAGGTCAGTGAACAAACGAATTATCTTCCCATCTTCAACTACACTAATTGAAGGACAGGACTTAGTCATTATAATAATCTTGAAGCTTATCATAAGCAGACAATGCCATAGTCTTAAAAAAAAGCTTTGTAAAAATAAACAGATGGCACCCATAATTAGCTTTGTGTGTGTTATGAGTTTGTTTACAGTTTCATCAACATTTTAAGACATTTTGACATAATTTTAATGACAAATCATCACTAAAATAAGCATCTACCCTTCGTAAAATAAATGTGACACTAAATAAACATCTTATTAGGTAGTTTAAAATATATATTTTTGAAAACAAATTATGATTTTGTAAGAACCAAGACTCTAAAAGATAAATATAATAAGAAAGTAACTAGCAAAAAAACCCTCTATTATTACTAGAAACCAATTTCATGTGAGAAAGCATCTCAGTACTCTACTCAAGTGGTGAACCTGGATGGGTGTGGTGCTTCACGCCTGTAATCCCAGCACTTTGGGAGGCCAAGACGGGCGAATCACTTGAGGTCAGGAGTTTGAGACCAGCCTGGTCAACATGATGAAAACCTGTCTCTACTAAAAATAAAAACAATTAGCCGGGTGTGGTGGCACACGCCTGTAGTCCCAGCTACTCAGGAGGCTGAGGCATGAGAATTGCTGGAACCCAGGAGGAGGTTGCAGTGAGCCGAAATTGCACCACTGTACTCCAGTCTGGGCGACAGCAATACTCCATCTCAAAAAACAAAAAAACAAAAAAACAAAGAGGTGAACCTACTATGTGCCAAGTGCTTTACATCAATACTATTCACACATCCCTGATAGGTGAAAAGACAATTTTAAAAGTTAAGTGAACCATTCAGTTTCCTCTTTCTATGACCAGTGCCCGTATAAGTACATACTATATACAAGGCAAATAAATATATATTGAATGAATGAACAGCAAATACAGAGTCACATCTATAGTAAGTGGTCGAGATGGAGTTGGAATTTATCTCACTAAAGAGATGACATTATCTTCCTGATCTTCCTGACAGAAATGTATATGAAAGAAATGTATGTATAAAAGTATATGCAATAGCTACACAATTATGTATACATGTCTTTTAAAAAGCATATTACTATGAAGGTTTCAAGATCCAAATTTATTGAGTCTCCGCTTCACCTCTGAAGATGGATCTTTAACTGTGTAGGAAAATAAGTACATCAGATCCACTTTGAATGGGATCCAAAAGTGGACCCACCGTGTTCTAAACTTAGCCCTATAACAGAGCCATAACATTTTACAATCTAAATTAGGGAGCTACAAATAATTCAAATTAGAAGCAACTAACCAGATAACTAAAATAACAAGCTGCTAAAGGTAAAATCCTTACTAACAGAAATTTTAAAAAACATTTACCTTTTGACAAGTACTGCATAAGTCCACAAAATAGTCTAACTTGCTTCAATTTTCCAGGTAAAAGAAATTAACTTCTTTAAAGTAAAACTTATAATTTTAAACATTTTCGAAAGAAATCCTTCTAAATACATAGGATTCCAAAGCTACTCCACAGGATATGAAGCATTTCCTTTAGACTGTGTTATTACCAGAAATCTTATAAGCACAACATTGCTTAAATAATCACAAATATCCCCCTATTCCCAAATGCTTAGCAATGGTTTCTCTCTGCAAGCTAAGCTCAATACTTAAGTGATAGAACAGGGTTATACAAAGGGACGGAAGGAAGGAAGGAAGGAAGGAAGGAAGGGAGGAAGGGAGGAAGGGAGGAAGGAAGGGAGAGAGGGAGGGAGGGAGAGAGGGAGAGAGGGAGGGAGGCAGGCAGGCAGGGAAAAGATGGTTAACTTGACCAAAAGGTTATAAAAACAAAAAAACAAAAAAGTCAAAAATTGGTGTCTGGTAAACCAACAAGTTCATCTTGTCCCACTTAGAAGAAAATGTAACTACAGAAGTCTGATGCTAATAAGCATCTGTTGTGAGGGCTATTATGTGGGGGGAAAAGGTTTCTGTGTCACTTCTATTTGGGAAACACCGGGTTAATCTCAGTTCAACAGACTGTTTAGGAAAGACTCTTGTCATTAGCATGCCCATATGTCCTGTGACTCTCCTAGAGAAGGGCCTTGTGCAGCACTTCCTCCTCCTTTTGCAAAGTACCTTTATGAGTTGCCAAGTCCATGGAACACACTTTTTGAAACAATGCCTTAAAAACAGTCAAAATACAAAATGGAATTCCCTTATTGTTACTCCATCCTTACCACACAAATATTTGAGAACCTGGCTTCATACGTTTTTCCTAGCCAACAGCAATGTGCTCTTTCTAAAAAGCACACAAATCAGGGATCCACCAGAGAGCACTGTTTTGCATTGTTAACATATTAGCATGTGAATATATAAATCTCGGGATTTAGTGAGCAAGAGTAAGCCCGAACCCAAAAAAAAAAAAAAAAAAATTCACACTCACAAAAAAGGAGTAAGCCCTATCAAGTTATAATACCTGAATCCTCAAAGACAAATTTCTCAAGGGAGTGCCACACTGCAGAGTCTAACAGTTGTTGATAAATTTATTTGTATTGGTTATATCCCTAGCTCACCATGAATCTTTTGTTCAAACAGATACAAAAAATTATCAAATGCCATATTATAGGACATAATCATGCCTTATAATATCTCATGCCATAATCATCCTCATGGACTAGAATATGTTTAGCTCCATACACCTACGCTAGATGGTAACAATCGGCTAGCTTTTTATAGATCTACTTGCTATTTTAATTTAGTTTTGTCTTCTTAATCACCACCAAGCTGTCACTATTAGCATTGTGTCTAATACCTCTTACCACTCCCTCTTACTCATCTGTTGCTTCAAATTTATTTCCCAAAATATAACTAAGCTTGTCAAATGCAACTGTGAGGTAAATTAGGCTGTGCTTCATCTCTGAGTGCTTAATGTATCTCATTTTGGTAGCAGAATAAGCTTAGGAAAACTAAATCTCCTTGGCACTGTGTTGTTACCTACCTCATGATTCTAAAAATTATAATAATAAACTGACACTGTCATTGTCATCTTTAGCCTATTCCTCACTAAATACAAACTAGGAAGTAAGCTAAAGCTAGTGAGTGAAAGTATGCTGGCTATTTATAGAGTCTCAAAGTATCTCCCTATAAGATACTTTATTAAGGACAAAAGGAAAATAGAAAGTCTACAGGGTAGAAATGCCAGAGACACCTCCTTAACAAAGCCAACACCACCAACAATGGGATAAAGAGGTACTTCGTGCTACCAACATGGTGCTTATAGACGGACAGTGTCATTTCTATTCCTGCCCAGAATGCAAAGACTGAATCTAGTACATGACAAAAGAGGCAAACCTAAAATGAGTGACAGTTTATAAAATAAATGGTTTATGCTCTTAAAAAATGTTAAGATCACAACTGACCACAAAACTAAGGATTATTCCAGATTGAGAGAGAATAAAGAGACATAACAACTAAATGCAAGGCAGGATGCTGAACCAGATTTTTTTTTTCTTTTACCACAAAAGGCATTAATAAGGCAACTGGGGAAATTTGAATATAGCCCCTAAATTGGAAGACAGTAATACGTTAACGTTCAAATCCTGATTTTGATTATGGTGCTATAGTTACATAAGGAAATTTACTTGTTTTTAGGAAGTACAGACATATTTAGGAGTAAAGGGGCACCAGGCCTGCAACTTACTCTGAAATGCTTCCAGTAAATACAGATATAGATAGAAAGATAAAGTAAATGTGGTAAATATGAGTGAAGTGTATTCAGAAACTACCTGTAATACTTTTACAACTTTTCTGTGAGTCTGAAATCATTTCAAAATTTAAAGTTAAGAAAAATATGTCAAGGTACGGTGGCTCACCCCTATAATCCCAGAACTCTGGGAGGAAAACTCAGATGGATATCTTGAGCCCAGGAGTTTGAGAGCAGACTGGGCAACATGGCAAAACCTTGTCTCTATTTAAAAAAAAATAATAATAATACAAAAAAATCAGCCATGCATGGTGACGCATGCCTGTAGTCCTGCTAATTGGGAGGCTGAGGTGGGAGAATCACCTGAACCCAGGAAGTCGAGGCTGCAGTGAGGCAAGATGGAGCCACTGCACTCCAGTCTGGGAGATGGGAGTGAGACCTTGCCTCAAAAAAATAAAAAATAAAAAAGTTAATAAAAATAAAAATGGTGTCCCTAGAAAGACTTGTTTTTCATATTATAAAACATTATTAAAAATAAAGACATGTGACTTGACCAACATTCTTGTCAGAATCCTCCCACTATGTTAAATAAAAATAGTTATACAATAGCAGATAGTTTGTGCAATGTTTCCTCTGACCTAAACTTTTAAATATTTTACTGTGATATTTACCTAATAATTCCTGAAACTTTCAGGATCAGTAACTGAATAACAGGCGAGTCATCCTGAAGGGGAGCAAGATTCAAGGCAATTTTAATTATATACCTGAGTTGACTTGAAATGAAAATTAAAACTGAGGAAAATCAGTTTTAAGGGAAAAGGGGAAAAGTCACAACATGTAAAAAGAAGTCAGAAAGAAGCAGTGTGTGTTAACTTGGCCATTATGAGGAGGAGGCTGATGAGAAGTATTAAAAATTCCTTCAACAGTGGGATATCTGCAGCTCTAATTGTTTGGCAGCTGGTAAATGGTGGCCCAGTTGCTTAGTCAAAGCAGAAACTGCCCCTAAAAGTGTAAGGCCAACCATACAAAAGTATAACCAACATCGGTGTGGCACTTTGAAATTTACAAAATCCTTCCACACATGCACAAACTTCTTCAATACATCACTGTCATTTAATAGAGAAGGCATAGGAGATTGCTCTCACAATACGGTGTGGTGAGAGAATGGTGAAATTTTTTGTTATCAAAATATGTTCTTTTAAATTAACAAAATTTTAAGTGACATTTTTATTCAATATATCCCGTCTAAACTGACAGATATTACAAAGACTTGTTTTTTTGAAAGCTATCTTTTGTAAGCAGAACTTGTTGGATTCAACTTAGCAAAGTAGTTTAGTATGATTACCCACTGAAACATGAGGAAACTGTCCCATTACATAAAATTCAGTTTCATAAGTGTTTGGCATAATAGGCCTCTGTCTTTGTAGTTTGTTGCTATTCCAGCCTGAAAGGATGGTCAATGCCATTATTTTTGGTTCTGCTCTGTCTGTTCAGAAAGATTCTGCTCTTTCTGTTCACGGAACGGAATCTAGCATGTACCTACTAAAATTCTGAAGCTCTACCCTCCTGAGAATACAGGATTTCAAAATAAAGATCTAAGGTTATTAGATTTTGATCCACAGCACTCAAGGATGAAAAGCATGTTGGGAAATAAGCCCCAACACATTACTCCTATAAACTCACCTTGGAAATAATGGTTATATTTAAAAGTGACAGCCTGGGTGACAGAGTGAGACTCTACCTCAGACAAAAAAAAAAAAAAAAGAGTTGGACTGCAAGGCTTAGAAACCAATTTTTCTCCCCTTTTCTCTGATACATTCTTCATGTTTAGAATAGATGGATGAAGGTGTGTATACCTGTGTAGGATTATATACAGATGTGCTCTTCAGAGACATGACATTGTCAGTTGCTTGTTTTGTGCTTTTGATTTGTTTATTTTTGCCAATAACATCAGAACTATACATCAAAGTGAGCACTGGCTATTCCTAAATAGTCCAGCAGCACTAAAAAGTGCTCGTCTTGGAAAACTAAATATGCATTGAGTATCACCACTGCCAATTCATTTCTGGAACTTGTCCTTAAAAATTCACTTTGAAGCTGAAATCAGAATGTTTAGAATAGACTAACTGGTGTCAAGTCTTCATTTTGGGCGGATGGGAGATAGGATTTTTAGAACCAGTCATACTCTAGTAAGTTGTTTAAAATTTTTATATGCTATGTATACATGGGAAAAAAAAAAGAGTGACCATGAAAATGGAACAGATTCTATTATAGGGTTCCCCTGGTGACCCCAAGAATAATAATCACATGAAGAAATGATAAGGAAACTGTTTGGGCTGAATTGTGTACCCCCCAAAATTCCTATGTTGAAGTCCTAGCCCCACCACCTCAGAATGTGACTGTATTTGGAGACATGGTCTTTAAAGAAGTGATCAGGTTAAAATGACATCATCAGAGTGGGCCCTAATCCAGCATGACTGGCATCCTCATAAGAGAAGACCAGGACCCAGACAACACAAGGCACACAGGAGAGGCCACAGGAAGACACAGGGAGAGGATGGCCACCCACAAGCAATGAGAAAGGCCTCCAAAAGAAACCGACCCTGTTGGCCCCTGGATTTTGGACTTCCAGCCTCCAGAACTGTGAGAAAACACATTTTTGTTGTTTCAGCCACCCCAGTGTATGATACTTTGTTATGGCAGCCCTAGCAAACTAATACAAAGACCAGTTTTAAAAAGTTAAACATAGATAAAAAGAGTCCAGAACTCAGACAGCAAGATCATTTACAATATGCTTTAAGACAAAACCCCAAATCTAAGTTCCTGAAAAGCTTATCTATACATATCTGTATACCAAAAACTTCTTTCCTTCAACTTTCTACTAAGGTTCAGCAAATAATAAGGGAGGGTATAACACATCCTACCTTCTATCCTCAGTTTCCCAGCACAAAATATGCCAAAACATCCCAATTCTGGCTCACTCTAAACAGCCTGAGAGCCCTGGCCTCTATCATTTTAAATACAATCAAAAAGGTCAACATTTGCTCACATCCAAAATGCCCCTTCTGACAAGAATGAAATTTTACAATTAGTTAGAAATCCTTTTCCCAATAATTTCTCCTCATTCTTTCTATCAAACACTCTAATTCCATAAAAGACCAAAATCTTTTCATCTGGCAAGTCTAGAAATTTTTTTTTAATCCAAGACTAGTCTGAAATTAGAATATGGTATTTGTTCAATTATAGTCAATTGTTATAAACCAGAATTTAGGTTGTAATAATTCTTAATTTTTAAACAAATGGCAAAGGGCAAAATCAAGTTGCAAAAAAATTTCTAAAATCCTTCTGGAATATAAAGGTTCCCTGTGATGCAGAATTCTCCCGAGATTAGAGTGTATAGCCTTCATAGAATTTCAGCAATTGTACTGTACCTTTCCTTCCATGGTAAAAGTAGACTCCTCCTGCACTGTACCAATCAGTATAAGCAACTGAGCAACTGACTAAGTCTAACAAAAGTGGGACAGTTTACCTGTCTGTTCTCAAAGATATGGACAGCCGACTGACCATGTTTGCGGTTTTAATTACTTACTTATTAAGATTTTATTCCTCTCTATTTGGGAATTTTCTAACTCCTATAGACTTTGTAGACTATACAGAGGATGCTTTTCCAAAACACTTAAATCTAAAAAAAACCCTAGCATCTGGAAATTATTAATTACACACACAAACAGACACACACACACACACACACACACACGCGCAAATTTGGAAAGGTGTATTCAGGGTCCTAATGTCAATCTTAACACAAAGGCCTAAGCCATGTAGTAAATACTTTTCTCTATCAGCTTCATTTTTGGAAGATTTCAGTTTCCATTTTTCCTCCCAGACTCTTCTTACACAAACACCCTTATAACAGAAAGGAGATCTCTTTAAAAGTGGTTAATATTTCAAATATGTTTGTTCACATGTAACAATAATTTTGCAGTTAACTGACAAAAGAATCAGAGAAAGTTATTATTTAATATGTGGCTTGCCATCTTTTCAGATGTCAGACAGGCTTTATATTAATGACAACAGTAATAGCAATAATGTTAATAATAATGACAACAGTAAGAGTAAAAATGTCAACCAATATATAATAAACAGCATGCAAATGTTATGGGTAAGATACTCACAATTAGCAGAAAGAATGTATGCTCAGTATAAACCAGGTACTATTTTGAATTTGTAAACTATATTAACTCATTTAATGCTGACAATCCTGTACAGCAAATGCTATAATTAATGTCATTTTACTAATGAGGAAATCAAAACATATAGAAGTTAAGGAACTTGCTTATGGTCACACAGCTAAGAAGGAAGAGAACTAGAATTTACTTGCTCTGAGTGAAAACAGTAGCTGTTTGCAATTAACAAAAACAATGATTAAATGAGTCCTCCATTAGTCAGCTGCAGTTGTTCTGAAACATTTTACAATTTTGAATCTCACTGAATTTCTCACTAAAAAACTATGTATCTGACTTCAGAGGGTTCACAGACTTCCCTAAAGCTCATGAGAGATCCAGATAACCCAGGTTAGCTATTCCTGCTCTGAGAAGCTGTCAAAACCAGCCTGGAACCAGCCTGGCTCCCACCTCTCCACTCCAAACTCCATGCTGTCTATCTCCCTCAGAGTTACTAAGCAGCTGAGGACACGGGAAGCACCAAGATCTAGGGAGAAGATGAGAGCCAAAAACTGGGAACAGGCTCTTCTCCCTCTGTGGCCGAACGAAAACTGGAGACTAGCTTCAGAGAACTCTAGGGAAGAATGTGAAAGGAACACATCATGGAGACAGACTGGCCTGCAAAGAGCCATGGACCTCAGGGAAGAAGTCAATAAAGGCTCCAGATGGGTCCGTGGTCTCTTTGCCGAGGAATCCAAGTAGTCAATAAAAATTAGCTCAATTCTGTCCTTGAGATGAGAATGCTAGGAGACATATGCTCTTCCAGGCCTCTGGAGTAGATATGGTTGTGTCTTCAACCATTTGAAGGGCTGCTGTCACTTAGAATTTCTATTTCAAGAAGCAGAACTTAGTACTGATAACCCCCAAACAACCACAGCAAAACCACAGCAGGGGGATTACTAGCACAAGAAAGAAAAAACATTCAGAATAATGATTACATAGACCAAGTGAAATAGAGCTGCTGAAGGACAGGGGAAAAATACAACTTTGCCCAAAAAGCAGTAAAGGCACTTAAAAACTTAAGAAGTAGCAATGCACATATGTGCATGTGCACACACATCCCGAGTCCTCCTTCCATCTCCCCAGGGGATTGGTCCCAGGACCCCTGTGAATACCAAACTCTACAGATGCTCAGGTCCCTGATATAAAGTAACATGGTATTTGCATCTAACCTATGCATATCATCTCGTACACTTTTCTTTTTTTTAAGAAATGGGTTTTGCTCTGTCACCCCAGCTTCAGTGCAGTGGCATGATCATGGCTCATCACAGCACTGATCTCCTGGGCTCAAACAATCCTCCTGCCTCAGCCTCCAAAAGTGCTGGGATTACAGGCATGAGCCACAGCACCCAGCCCTTCCAGTATACTTTAAATCATCTCTAGATTACTTATAGTAATACAATGTAAATGCTATGTAAACTGTTGTTATACTATATTGTGCTTTTATTGGTATTTTTTAATTGTTGAATTGATATTTTCATTTTATTTTTAAATTTTTAAGCCACAGTTAATTGAATCCACAGATGCAGAACTAGTAGGTAAGGAGGGCTAACCGTAACGCACAATTAGAATTTCTGAGCTACAATAATGTGATTTCCCAATTGCACAATTTAGTCAGTTACTTAAAGGAGAGGATAACCACTGTTGCAACCTAAATTAGTAATCTGGAAGATCAATAAAGAAATAATGTCAAGAGACACGGCATAAATATAAAATGACAGTTATCATAAGAGAAACATATCCAGTAGACCTAAATTGCAAAAACTAGAAGTTCCACAAGGAGGAGAAAATTGCTGACGGAAGGAAATAGTTAAATAACAGAAGAAACTTCCTCTGAAATGAAGCAATACTTAAACCTGAACACTGAAAAAGGGCATGGACTAAAAGGCAGGGTTAATGTATACAAACACACACCAAGGCATATCATGGTTGGAAAAAAAAAGTCTCTGAATTCCAATGATCAAAAGAAAATTAGAGCCAGACACAACGGCTCATGCCTGTAATCCCAGCACTTTGGGAGGCCAAGCTGGAGGATCACTTAAGACCTGGAGTTTGAGACCAGGCTGGGCAACAAAGTGAGACCTCGTCTCTACAAAAAAATTTAAAAATTAGCCAGGCGTGGCAGCATGCACCTATGGTCCCAGCTACCTGGGAGGCCGAGGCAGGAGGACTACTTGAGCACAGGAGATAGAGCCTGCAGTGAACCAGGTTCATGCCACTGCACTTCAGCCTGGGTGACAGGATGAGGCCCTGTCTCAAGAAAAAAAAAAGAGAGAGAGAAAAATAAAAAAAATTGGGCAAACTTTCAGACAGCAAGACTACATTATCTACAATGGGAAAGAAATCAGAATGACACCAGACATAATACTAGAAACTAGAACATAGCTGAAATTCATATGCTCCTGAAAGACAAGAACCGAAACCCAATCCTAATCAAGAATCCTGTACTCAATCAAAACAGTATTCCCCGTTCAGGGCTAAAGAAACATAGTTGAGGATGTGACATTTCAGAGCATATATTCCACACATTCTACTGAAGAAATTTCATGAAAAAATGTGCTACACAAACAAATGAACTAGGGCAGAAATCTCAAAAAAGAAAGATGAAGATATAGCAAATAACGAAAGATGTGTCTGGGCTGTATACATAGGAGCTAAAAAAAAGCTAAAAAAGAAGAGATAAACTACAAAAGAAAGTCAAAAAGAGCTTAGAAGTATTAAATTATCTTAGCAAATCTTCAGTGTTGGAAAGTCAAGGGACTAGTTACATCATCTTTACAAATGACAGAGAAAACGTCTGTCTGAATAGAAAAATAAACATAAATAAAATTTTAAAGGACAAGAGAATTTCCAAATTATCAATGAGAAACAAAAAGGATAATTAACCATTATTTCAAGCAACAAACAGAAAAGGAAAAACAAAATGGAAAACAAGAAAAAAAATTTTTAAATATAAGATAAAATAAATAAAATCAAGTATTTAAAATGGGAAGAATTAAATTTTCACACTAAAAGAAAATGCTGGATTAGGTTCTTAGAAAATTTTTCCAGGCTAGGTGCCAGCGGCTCGCTCCTGTAATCCCAGCACTTTCAGAGGCCAAGAGAGGAGGATCCCTTGAGCCCAAGAGTTCTAGACAAGCCTGGGCAATATGTTGAGACCCCATCTATACAAATACACATACATACATAATTTTTTCTAAACTAAAAAAACAAAACAACTAATAAAGAAGGCTTTAAAAGGAGGCGATACAGTATGACATGAGTCAAAGTAGGATTTGAGATTAAACATTTAAACAAGGTAAACACTCAGGCAAGAAAAAAGGCACATAACTCATGTACAAGACTCATAAACCCATATACATCAAATTATACTGTATATAAATATTTTAAAAATATGCATTATTAGGAATGCAGGGAAAACTTAAAGACGTATACTTCAGTATAACGTGAATTTATATAATGTCTGATACTACAGCCAAGAGAGGAACAACTGAAGAAAAGAAGGCATAAGTGAAACAACACTAGGAAGTAAATAAGAAGCTGGTTGCAGATTCCTAGGGCTCTACTCTACTACTGTTGCTAATCTGAAGTACTTCTGTATGTGCAAAAATTACAATAAGGAAATGAAAGTGAGACAGACACACAGAGGGAGAAAGGAAAAGAAGGAAGGAGGAAGGGAAAGAAAAGAAGGGAAAAAGGAAAGGAAAGAAGAGAGACAGAAAGAACCAAACAAGGAAAGAAGGAAAGAAATGCAACGGTGTCTTGGATACAAAGAATTTTGGGGCAATGAACCTATTCTTATGATATCATAATGGTAGATACACTTGTCCAAATTCATAGACTGTGTAACACAAAGAGCAATCCTAAACTACAGACTTTAGTTAAAAACAATGTATCGCCGGGTGCCCTGGCACGGGGCTATAATCCCAGCACTTTAGGAGACAGAGGCCCCAAGAGTTAGAGACTAACCTGGGCAACATGGTGAAACCTCATCTCTACAAAAAATACAAAAATTAGCCAGGCGTGGTGACGCATGCCTGTAGTCCCAGCTACCTGGGCGGCTAGGGTGGCAGGATCGCCTGAGCCCAGGAGTTCAAGGCTGCAATGAGCTAGGATCTCACCACTGCACTCCAGCCTGGGTGGTGGAGTAAGACCCCTCTCTCTAAAAATAAACAAACAAACAAAAAACCCACAAAGCATCGATATTGGCTAATCAGTGGTAACAAACGCACCAAACTAATATGAGATGTTAAGCAGAGAAATGGTGTGGCATGAGGAAGGGGCATATGGGAATTCTGTGTACTTAAATTTTCTATAAACCCAAAACTGCTCTAACAAATAAAGTTAGTTTTTAAAATTATGATGAAAAACTCCGTCTATCTCTTTCTTAATCAAACAGATTCAATTTTTAAATGGAAAAAGAAGAAAAGATATATAGAGGAATTGAATAAAACAATCGATAATCTTAAATTTTGATACTCCCTCATAAAATTCTGAAGGTCTACCACAGAAAGATGTTTAAAGTCCTACAATTCTGAAGGTATCAAATGGTTTGCATCTCAGTTAAAATTTCATATATAAGGATAACCTTATTATCCATCTAAGTATTCAAATACACTACCCACAAGTATCTCTAAAAAATAAATTCTTGATTTAAAAAAACCCTAACTTCATATAAAACAAATCAAAATAAAGAACTCACTAATCATGAAGCTATGGTAAGATGCTGACAGTGACTATAAAGTGACAAAATACACAAGTAAGATGAAACCTCCAGGAGAGCCATGCCTACAGAAAAGAAAGGAAATGCTACAATCACATAGAACTAATAATAAAACTAGCAAACATGAAGAGTTAGGAAGTAAAGACAGCAGGATTAAATATAAGTATGCCAATTTCCATTACTTTTGTAAAAGAGAAACAATATACTCTTTCAGATTGAAATATGAAAGAAAATGATGACAAAAATATAAATGTTTTTCATAACCATTTTTCTTATTAAGAACATATTTTAGTTCCATGTCACTGGAAGGGAAAAACAGAACATATTTTAAGAATTAATATATCTATGGAAAGTTATGAACATTTATCTAATAGTCCAGAGATTCTGTCATTCTAATTTTTCTTCTGTTAAATATAAATATAATAAGCTAATCTATAGGCTAATTTTTCATTTGGAAAAATAAAAGTAATGAGAAAGGAATAGTTCTACTAGATACTGTACTATAATATATAGCTACAATACCTAAACCAGTGTGGTGCTAGGAGACGAATAAGCAGAAAAATTAAAAAAAGAAGAGTGAAGTAACAGGTCTGCATACATCTGCAATTTCAGTATGTAATGTAGATAGCACTTCGAATTATTACAGAAAAGACTGATTATTCAATAATTGTTGGAACAATCAGGTAGCCATTGGAAAATAAATAAAATAAAATGAATTCCAAATGAAGTGAAGATTTCACCAAGAAAGATGAAATATTTGACGAAAACATGAAAGAAAACAGTTTGCTCATAGAGCACAGAAAGCCTAAGTATGTCACACCTGAAATCACAGAGAAGATTTAAAAATTAAACTGCATACAAATAAAAACTTTCTATATAAGAAGAAAAAATATACACAAAGTTAAAAAGGCAATAGATAACGAAAAATACCTACAAATCATATCTGTTATGTTTTCATACGTGTATTTGTTAATCCTGCCGAGACATTTAAAAAAAAAAAAAAAGGTTTCTCCTCCCTTAACTATCTTCCACCTTATCCAGAGAAGCTTCTTTGGAAAATCAAGCAAAACAACTAAGCCAAGACACGTTAAAAAAAGTTTGAAAAGAAAGCTGTAAGGAAATACAAGGGGAGGGGTTGTTAGATATGAGTTCTAAATTTCTTTTCAAAGAATTAATATGTCAATACGTTCAATTCGTTGCCTTCTACTTTTAAACTTAACGTCCTCGTAAATCAACCTTTTTCGATTACCTGCTCCACCCTAACTCATTCCGATCACCTGCTATCTGTTCTGCCCTGAACCTAGCCAACAGGGGAACGACACAGCAGCAGGGGCCACATGCATCAGGGATAAGAACCCCTTCCCCTCCCTTGTACAACTGTGCGCTCGACATTGCTCCATCTGTAAGGGCACACCCTTCTATAGAAGTAACTTGCCTTGCTAAGAATTAAAAAGAAAATTTTATTAAAAATAAAAAGGTTTCTGAATCATAGATCAGTGCAATTGCTTACTCACAGAACATCTTAGCCCCCTTCCTCATAGCCCACTTCCCCATGGGGCAGCATAGTTAATGGCCTGCTTCCCCCACACATGCCGAGGGGTATGCACATCTGGAAAGGAAAGCTCAGACTATTAAACTTAGAGCTTGTAGAAGACTTGCTGGCATATCTGCCCCTTCTCAACTTTCGGTGGTGGGGAGAGGGAGGGTGAGAGGGTGATGCAGAGAGGCAGCACAGCTCGCTGGGGAGGAGCAGGGAAGGTCTCTATTTTACCAACCTTGGCTGTCAATAAATGGCTTCAACAGCTCTGCCTTTAGGGTTGCTACAGCTTAATCTAACTGTGTCCGGAATTGGTGGGTTCTTGGTCTCACTGACTTCAAGAATGAAGCCGCGGACCCTCGCAGTGAGTGTTGCAGCTCTTAAGGTGGCAAGTCTGGAGTTTGTTCCTTCTGACGTTCGGATGTGTTCGGAGTTTCTTCCTTCTGGTGGGTTTGTGGTCTCGCTGGCTCAGGAGTGAAGCTGCGGACCTTCGCGGTGAGGGTTACAGCTCTTAAGGTGGCGCGTCTGGAGTTGTTCGTTCCTCACGGTGGGCTCGTGGTCTCGCTGGCTTCAGGAGTGAAGCTGCAGACCTTCCCAGTGAATGTTACAGCTCATAAAGGCAGTGTGGACCCAAAGAGTGAGCAGTAGCAGGATTTATTGCAAAGAGCGAAAGAACAAACCTTCCACAGTGTGGAAGGGGACCCGAGCGGATTGCCACTGCTGGCTCGGGCAGCCTGCTTTTATTCTCTTATCTGGCCCCACCCACATCCTGCTGATTGGTAGAGCCAAGTGGTCTGTTTTGACAGGGCGCTGATTGGTGCGTTTACAATCCCTGAGCTAGACACAAAGGTTCTCCACCTCCCCAACAGATTAGCTAGATACGGAGTGTCGGACACAAAGGTTCTCCAAGTCCCCACCAGAGTAGCTAGATACAGAGTGTCCATTGGTGCATTCACAAACCCTGAGCTAGGCACAGGGTGCTGATTGGTGTGTTTACAAACCTTGAGCTAGATACAGAGTGCCGATTGGTGTATTTATAATCCCTGAGCCAGACATAAAGGTTCTCCACATCCCCACCAGACTCAGGAGCCCAGCTGGCTTCACCCAGTAGATCCCGCACTGGGGCTGCAGGTGGAGCTCCCTGCCAGTCCCGCACCGTGCAACCACACTCCTCAGCCCTTAGGTGGTTGATGGGACTGGGCGCCGGGGAGCAGGGGGCAGCGCTCGACAGGGAGGCTCGGGTCGCACAGGAGCCCATGGAGGGGTTAGGAGGCGCAGGCATGGCGGGCTGCAGGTCCCGAGCCCTGCCCCGTGGGAAGGCAGCTAAGGCCCGGTGAGAAATCGAGCGCAGCGTCGGTGAGCCGGCACTGCTGGGGGACCCAGTACACCCTCCGCAGCTGCTGGCCCGGGTGCTAAGCCCCTCATTGCCCAGGGCCGGCAGGGCCGGCCAGCTGCTCCGAGTGTGGGGCCGGCCAAGCCCACACCCACCCAGAACTCCAGCTGGCCCGCAAGTGCCCTGTGCAGCCTCGGTTCCTGCTTGCGCCTCTCCCTCCACACCTCCCTGCAAGCTGAGGGAGCCAGCTCCGGCCTTGGCCAGCCCAGAAAGGGGCTCCCACAGTGCAGCCGTGGGCTGAAGGGCTCCTCAAGTGCCGCCAAAGTGGGAGCCCAGGCAGAGGAGGTGCCGAGAGCAAGCGAGGGCTGTGAGGACTGCCAGCACGCTGTCACCTCTCAATTCCCCTCTAAACAGGACACCCCAACTGCCATTGGGAATTTGGCCGATGACTGCTCTAGCTACTTCCTGCTGGATAGGGAGCGATGAAGGGGCCCTGCAGTTGTAGTGTCCTCCAGAGGGGAGGACTCTAGGCCAAGGAAAGTGCCAATGGGTCAGTCCAGGGGTCCTCAGTAGAAGTTGTTAGTTGAGCTCATTTGGGGTTCCATTTGTAAGACCATCTGTAGCTTGATGGCCTCGATTCTAGAGGAAACAAATTTGACAAGAAGGTTAAAAATACAGGGCCCAAGGCGAGTAACAGCAAGATGGCTGCCATGGGACCTAGAAAGGGGAGAAGCCATGTTGCCCAACTCCAGAGGTTGGTATAAGAATTTGAAAGGCGTCTGATTTCAGAAGCCTTTTCCTGTAAACGCCAGGCAGCATCTCGTACTATGTCCAACTGGTTAGTGTAAAAACAACACTCTTCCCCTAAGAAGGTGCAGAGTCCTCCTTTTTCAGCAGTGAGGAGGACTAGGCCTCGGCAGTTTTGGAGAGACACTGCTGCCAAAGACTCTATTTGGGATTGTAAAGTAAGAATAGATTTCGTTATTTCTTGCAGACTATCTCAGAAATCCTTTGAGAGTGTGTGGTAGTAGGATAATGAAGTAGATAAACCGGCTATTCCAGTTCCTGTAGCAGTAGCCATTCCTAACCCTATAAGTAGGGGTATTAGTTGTATGGCTCTGCGCTGACGGACTTGAGATTTGAGGGGTACTGAAAAGGTCTGATTTCCTGGGGCAACGTTAACGTTGGGACTTAGAAAGAGTAAGGTGCAGGTGCCTGTCCAGTTAGTGGGGAGGCAGATATAGGTCGATGTTCCACGTAAGAAGAATATGCCTTGTCTGGGTAGACAGAACTTTACCCTGGCTTTTAAAGGAATGGGATACACTGTTTTTTCTTTACTACTTCCATCTCTCTTTCTCTTTGACTTCTTCTTTGTCTCTTCCTCTCTTTCTGACTCTGACTTTCTATGTCTGTCCCTCTTTTTCTCTGACTCCTTCTCTTTGTCTCTGTTTCTGTCTCTCTCTCTTTCTGACTTCCTCTTTCTCTCTTTCCTTCTTGCTGGTATTTCCCCACCTCTGCCAGCCGCTTATGCTGCTGTTCTCCCCTCTCCTTCTCATTTTGATGGCTTTGGCAGTGTAAGACTGCCATCTCCTTGGGTTTTTGCACTGTGTGCAATAACTCTATATTTCCTCGTGGTATTTGATGGGGGTTCCCCCAGAGGTTAGGAACTCCCTCTCTTTCCATATTGCAGCATGGGCATGTAGAATTAGATAAGCATACTTGCTATCTGTATACACATTTATTCTTTTTCCCTTTCCCAGTTCTAAGGCTCGGGTAAGTGCCACTATTTCCACTAACTGGGCACTGCTCTGTGGGGAAAGAGGCTTGCTTTCAAGTATGGTTACATCACTAACTATGGTGTACCCTGCCCTTCGTATCCCATACTCCACAAATGAACTTCCATCGGTATATAAGTTAACATCAGGATTAGTTAAGGGGACTTCTAAGAGATCATCTCAGGTGGCATAAGTCTGGACTATAATTTATTGGCAGTCATGCTCAATTGGTTCTCCATCCTCTGGGAGAAAAGTGGCAGGGTTGAGGGCCACACACGTGCGTATTTGAAACACCGGTCCTTCAAGGAGGAGCACATGGTATCTAAGTAGGCAGTTGTCTGATAGCCATAAACTTCCTTTGGTACCTAGTATGCCATTTATATCATGAGTAGTCCAGACAGTGAGATCCGTTCCTTGTATTATTTTGATAGCCTCTGACACTAAGACGGCCACTGTTGCAACTACCCTTAAACAGTGAGGCCAGCCTTTTGCTACTACATCAATTTCCTTACTTAGGTATGCCACTGGTTGTGGGGTTGTCCCACAAGTCTGAGTAAGGACTCCAAGAGCTATCCCGGCTCTCTCTGTGATGTATAAAGAGAAGTTTTGTCCTGTGGGAAGGCTTAAACCTGAAGCCTGTACTAGGGCCTGCTTTAAGGTTTCGAAGGCTGTTTATGCCTGATTCCCATTCTACTAGATGAGTATCTGCCCTCTGGGTGTCCTTGATTAGAGTATAGAGGGGCCTGGCTATCTCGCTGTATCCAGGGATCCATAGTCGGCAAAAGCCGGTAATTCCAAGGAACCCCTGCAACTCTTTTAATGTCTTAGGGCGAGGATAAGCCAGTATAGGCTGTATTCGTTCCTTGATGAGGGCCCTCGTCCCTTTGGCTAAGATTAGGCCTAGATATTTAACCTGCTATAGGCAAAGCTGGGCCTTCGACCTAGACACCTTGTACCCTTGATCAGCTAGAAAGTTCAAGAGATCTAGAGTAGCCTGCTGACATGAGGCTTCCAAACTGGTAGCCAAAAGTAAATCATCCACATATTGAAGGACAAAAGTGCCTGGACTTGAGAAGTGGCCTAGATCTTGGGCTAGGGCCTGACCAAACAGATGAGGGCTATCCCTAAAACCTTGGGGCAAGACCGTCCACGTAAGTTGGGACATGTGGTCTGTGGGAACCTCAAAGGCAAAGAGGAACTGGGAATCAGAGTGCAGGGGAATACAGAAGAAGGCATCCTTGAGGTCCAGAACCGTGAACCATTCTGCTTCCTCTGATATTTGAGAGAGCATGGTATAGGGGTTGGGTACAACTGGATATAGTGGAATTACTGCCTCATTAATGAGCCTAAGATCTTGCACTAGTCTCCACTGACGGTTAGGTTTTTGTACTCCTAGAATTGGGGTGTTGCAGGGACTCTTCCATTTCCTCACTAAGCCTTGAGCTTTCAAATGTTTAACAATATTCTGTAATCCTTTATGAGCTTCAGGCCTTAAGGGATATTGCCTTTGATAAGGAAAAGTGGTGGGATCTTTTAACCTGATTTAGACTGGGAGGGCATTTTTTGCTCTTCCAAATTGTCCTTCCAATGCCCAGACTTCAGGGTTGATTCCCTCCTCAAGTAGGGGACAACAAATGGGTAACTTCTTCCCCATATTCATGTAGATAATAGCTCCAGCCTTGGCTAATATATCCCTCCCTAATAAAGATGTGGGACTTTCAGGCACAACAAGAAAGGCATGTGAAAAGAGCAAAGTCTCCCAATTACAACTGAGAAGGTGGGAGAAATACCTGGTTACAGGCTGTCCCAGGATTCCTCGGATGGTAATGGACCTTGAGGACAGTCGTCCAGGACAAGAGATTAACACTGAGAAGGCCACACCAGTGTCCAGGAGGAAGACAATTTCCCGGCCCTCAATAGTTAAACATACCCGAGGCTCAGTGAGGGTGATGACATGAGCTGGCGCTTGCCCTGGGCACCCTCAGTCCTGTTGTTGGATCATCTGGTTGGGGGCTTATCACCCAGGGAACCTTCGTCCTCTGGGGCAGTGCACCTTCCAGTGATTGCCTCGGCATAGTGGACATGGACGAGGGGGAGCTTGTTTCTTATTGGACAATCTTTTTTAAAGTGTCCTAGTAAACCACACTCATAACAAGCCCTACCAGGTGATTGGCCTGCTCCATCTCCTATCCTCTCTGAACCACCAAGGTTTGTTCGTCTGAGGGCTATGACTAAGGCTGTGGCCTTTCTCTGATCTCGCTTTTCTTTTTGGGCCTGTTCCTCTTGGTCCCTGAGGTTGCCAGGTTTAATAATGCTTCTAGATTTTGTTCAGGGCCCTGGCTTGCTTTTCGCGCTTTCTCCTCATATCTGCGGCTGATTGGGTAATAAATTTATCTTTTAGAATCAATTGACCCTTGAGTGATTCGGGTGACAGGGGAGTATATTTTCTTAAGGCCTCCCATAGCCGCTTGAGGAAGGCAGAAGGATTTTCTTCCTTTCCCTGAGTTATGGTGGACATCATTGAATAATTCATGGGCTTTTTTCTAATTCTTCTTAGTCCTTCTAGAACACAGCTCAACAGATGTTTACAACTCCAGTCCCCATGATCCGAGTCAAGGTCCCAGTGGGGATCCATACTGGGGATGGCTTGCTGACCGGTAGGGAATTTGTCCCTTTCTTCAGCTGTCATTCTGTCATTTACTTGACTAAGATACCAGGTATCTCCAAACTCTCAGGCTGCAGCTAAAGCCGTTCTTTTCATTAAAGGCCAGGGTTTGATCTAACAGTAGCATGACATCTCTCCAAGCGAGGTCAAAGGTTTGCCCTAGACCCTGTAGGACATCTATGTACCTATCAGGATCATCTGAAAACTTCCCCAGGTCTGCCTTGATCTGCTTTAAATCAGAGAGGAAGAAGGGGACATGTACCCGGGTTGAGCCAAATTCCCCTCCCCCTACAGCTTGAAGGGGATATAACCGATAGCCCGGGGGTTTTTGTGGTCCTTTGGAGATTTCTTTGCTTATGTCCTTCTGGGCAGGGGAGATTAGAGGAGGATTATCCTTAATAGGAAGGGGAGCTATAGGGAGGCTAGGATATGGGGGTAAGCTGAGAGGTCCTCCTGTGGGATATAAATTGCAAGCTTTGCAATTTGTGTATTCTCCTTCAATGAAAAGAAAGCTTGGACATAAGGCATTTCACTCCATTTGCCTTCCCTCTTACAGAAAAGGTCAAGCTGCAGGATAGTATTGTAATTTGTACTTCCCTCAGGTGGCCATTTTTCCCCATCAGAGAGAGAATATTGGGGTCAAGCCATAGTGCAGAAAAAAATGAGCTGCCTCTTTTTCAGGGTTTGTGGGTCAAATTGGTCCCAATGGCTTAGGATGCATTTCAAGGATGAGCCTGTTGATGCCTGAGTGTTTCCCATTTGAAAGACAAAACCGCCCACGGTTTTGGTTTGTTTCTCCCCCTGCCCAAGAACCCACAACAGTCCCTGGACCCTGCTGATCGGAATAGTTGCGCTCACCGATGCAGCAGCAGAAACAACCCCTGCCCAAGAACTCACAATGGTCCCTGGACCCTGCTGATCAGAATAGTTGTGCTCACCAACGCAGCAGCAGAAACACTAGTTTTCCTCACAGACCACATGGAGGACCGAGGAAGGTCGGATTTAGCGGCTCTTACCGAAGCATTCTCGAAAACCTGCACCCTTGCCTGTCCTCCTAGACCACAAGGAGGACTGACTGAGAAAAATCGGATTTAGTGGCCCTTACCGACGCATTCTCGAAAACTGTTAAGAGTCCTAGGCATTCACCTGTTAGTATGGGGACTTTACCCCTGTCCTAGAAAGATGTTATGCCCCAAAAATGAAGTGGAGGGCCATACCCTGAGGGAGGGAAGGGATCTCCAGGTTTGGAGGAGTGACACCATTTGTCCTCACTTATATGAATAGGAAGGATACAATTTCTGAGGCTCCCCATATCCTAGCTTCAGGAATAGCTTTTGTTAGGCCTATTAGTCTGAGGCAGGATCCTAAAATTCCAGGTAGTCCCCACTACAACGGGGCTTTGGGCAAAAACTATGTCTTTCTGATTGGTGAGCCTGGGTGCCTAAAGAAGGTAACAGAGTCCTGGAGTTTATACTAGAAATCATTCTTATAGGAGAAACTAGAAAAGCACCAGAGACAGGTAGCAATTTTTAGAAGCGGGACTTACCTCAGAGAACAGAGGCTAGAGGAAGTTTGTCTGGCAGGCATTAGGACCCAGGGGGCAAGGGTCAGGATAGATAGGATAGATGGGCGAGTCTCGCTTGGGCGACATGCCTTTGAGAGTTCCGCTCATGGCCGCAGGGTCAACCAACTTGTTGTCAGGACCCCGGAGCTGCATGGCTTTCCTCTCTGTCGACCCTCGGCTCAGCCCAGAAGTACAGGAAAAGCGGAAGCTGGTTCTAGGCAAACCAACGGTCCCAACTCCGAAGAGTCGGGGGTTGTTAGAGAGCCCTTTCCCAGAAAGCCTGACACCCGTGTCTTTAGTCCGGCGGCTGCGCTAGTTGCTTTTAACTGGCCGACAGGTGCCCGGTATTTAGCCCCCGAATTCTAAGGAAAGATAGGACAGAATAGCAAGCGAAATGGGTCCGATGGTACTCACTGCTTGGCGACAGGCGAAAGTCCCTTCGTGGTCGCCAAAATGTGTCCAGAATTGGTGGGTTCTTGGTCTCACTGACTTCAAGAATGAAGCCGCGGACCCTCGCAGTGAGTGTTACAGCTCTTAAGGTGGCAAGTCTGGAGTTTGTTCCTTCTGACGTTCGGATGTGTTCGGAGTTTCTTTCTTCTGGTGGGTTCGTGGTCTCACTGGCTTGGGAGTGAAGCTGCGGACCTTCGCAGTGAGGGTTACAGCTCTTAAGGTGGCGCGTCTGGAGTTGTTCGTTCCTCACGGTGGGCTCGTGGTCTCGCTGGCTTCAGGAGTGAAGCTGCAGACCTTCCCAGTGAATGTTACAGCTCATAAAGGCAGTGTGGACCCAAAGAGTGAGCAGTAGCAGGATTTATTGCAAAGAGCGAAAGAACAAACCTTCCACAGTGTGGAAGGGGACCCGAGCGGATTGCCACTGCTGGCTCGGGCAGCCTGCTTTTATTCTCTTATCTGGCCCCACCCACATCCTGCTGATTGGTAGAGCCAAGTGGTCTGTTTTGACAGGGCGCTGATTGGTGCGTTTATAATCCCTGAGCTAGACACAAAAGTTCTCCACCTCCCCAACAGATTAGCTAGATACAGAGTGTGGACACAAAGGTTCTCCAAGTCCCCACCAGAGTAGCTAGATACAGAGTGTCCATTGGTGCATTCACAAACCCTGAGCTAGGCACAGGGTGCTGATTGGTGTGTTTACAAACCTTGAGCTAGATACAGAGTGCCGACTGGTGTATTTACAATCCCTGAGCCAGACATAAAGGTTCTCCACGTCCCCACCAGACTCAGGAGCCCAGCTGGCTTCACCCAGTGGATCCCGCACTGGGGCTGCAGGTGGAGCTGCCTGCCAGTCCTGCGCCCTGCACCCGCACTCCTCAGCCCTTGGGTGGTTGATGGGATGCCGTGGAGCAGGGGGCGGTGCTCATCGGGGAGCCTCGGCCGCACAGGAGCCCACGGAGGGGGTGGGAGGCTCAGGCATGGCAGGCTGCAGGTCCCAAGCCCTGCCCCACGGGAAGGCAGCTAAGGCCCGGTGAGAAATTGAGTGCAGCGCCAGTGGGCTGGCACTGCTGGGGGACCCAGTACACCCTCCGCAGCTGCTGGCCTGGGTGCTAAGCCCCTCATTGCCCGGGGACAGTGTGGGGCCCGCCAAGCCCACATCCGCCCGGAACTCCAGCTGGCCCGCAAGCAACGAGCACAGCCCCGGTTCCTGCTCGCGCCTCTCCCTCCACACCTCCCTGTAAGCTGAGGGAGCCGGCTCCAGCCTTGGCCAGCCCAGAAAGGGGATCCCACTGTGCAGCGGTGGGCTGAAGGGCTCCTCAAGTGCTGCCAAAGTGGGAGCCCAGGCAGAGGAGGTGCCGAGAGCGAGCAAGGGCTCTGAGGACTGCCAGCACGATGTTACCTCTCACAACTGCCAGGGTCTTTGCTCAGAAAGCACCTGCCCTGTAGCCCTATGAAAATATTCACAAAGCCACTCCTTTCTGACAATATCACGAAGGGCTAATTTCCCCCCAAAATAAGCAAATACCTACACATCAATAAGAAAACCCAAAGGGCAAAGGATCTAATAGTCAATTCACAGAAATACAAATGAATCTATAAAGAAAAATTCAACCTTACTCATGATAAACAATGAAAACAATATACCATTTTTCACTATCACACAAAGATCAAAAGGCAAAACACACTTTTGGCCAGGGAGAGAAGAAACAAGCTCTCCTTTAAGAGGTAAACTGATAATACTTAACTAATTTATCAAAGCACATATATTCCCAGCAATTCTACTTCTGCACGTGCAAAGTGGATATAAAGGGTCACTCATAATTTCATTATTTGGGATAGCAAAATACTGGAAAAATTATCAATAGAGATCTGGTGAAATTATATGACGGTTACATCCCTATGACAGGTTATTAAAAGTCATTAAAATGAAAAAGATAATGCTTTAAATTAGGCATGGAATACTCCCAAATTAGTATGTTAAAAAAACAAAGGTTGCTTCGACAGAGGAAAAATAAATGGCTGTGATAAAAGTGTGGTATGGAGAGTAACTTTTCCATTGTAGACTCTTATGAACCACTAGATTTTTTTAAACGAAGTATTATAAATTCTGAGTATTACCACTCAATAAAATAAGAAACTAAAATTATCCCAGCAAATTGCATATATAGTAGTCCCCCCTTATCCTTGGGGGACATGTTCCTACGTCCCCAGCAAATGCCTGAAACTGTGGATAGTATAGAACATGATTGCTGTCAATTAGAACACTTTCCTATTTATGTCTTATACACACACATTTAATGTCTTTTCCATCTTAAGCACTTATCATGCACTGTGGCCATAACTTTTGAAGTTTGACTTTTGATAGCAAAAGTAGCACAAATTTCTTTTCCTTCTTCACAATGCCACCGACGGAAGCTTCATCCTTACCGCAGAGCTTAGCAACCTCAGCACGACTCTTTTCTTTCCTTATTAAGTCTAGAACTTTCACCTTTTCACTTAAAGGAAGCACTTTATGGCTTCTCTCTGGCATATGTGAATAGCCAGCAACACTACTCTTGCGTGCTGGGGCCATTATGAAATAAAGTAGAGGTGACTTGAACATAAGCACTGAGGTATCATACAGTTGATGTGATCACCGAGGCGGCTTTTTTTTTTCCTTTTTTTTGGGGGGTTTTTTTGTTTGTTTGTTTTTCAGAGACAGGGTCTCGCTCTGTCCAGGCTGGAGTGCAGTGGCACCATCATGTCTCACTGCAGTGAGGTGGCTTCTAAGTGACTCATGGAGAGGGAGTGTCTACAGCATGAAGATGCCAGACAAAGAGAGGATCCACATCCCAGGCAGGATGGAGCAGGAGGGTGTGAGATTTCATCACACTACTCAGATAGTGCACAATCTAAGACTTATGAATTGTTTATTTCTAAAGTTTTCCATTTAATATATTTGGAATGAAGTAGACCCTGTGTGTAGCTGAAACTCTGGAAAGGAAAACTATGGATAAGGGGGACTACTAGAATACACTTCAATAAAATAGCATTTTAACAAAATCCTAGTTTCCGTAGAGTAGTTCTCCATCTAGCTGTCCATCTTTCAAATGTGGAGAGAGGTGAGATGAGGGAGAAGTATGGCCAGAGAGGGGAGACAGGTCTGTGTGGGTGTGCAGGTAGATCCATAGCTCAGTGTTCACTGTGAGAGGTGAACAGAGAACATTCCAAGCAATGGGAATGGCATGATACAAGGCACAACGAAGTCAAACTGAAAGGCACCTTCAGGGAAAAGAAAGGAGTCTCTCATAATTCATACACAGAGACCAGCACTGGCAAGAAACAGGACTGTGGGTGAAAAATCAGGGCTACAAAAAAAAGCCTGTGTTGTGATACAAAAGCATTTAAACTTTATCTTTAAGCAACGGAAAACCAGTGACTTAAAAAAAATAAAGCAAAGATATGTGAAGATAGCATAGGTAATTCAGTTACATAAACTGTGACCAGATTGAGAACAAAACCAGTCAACTGAACCAACTATTAATGCACCAAACGTGGTGACTTTCTTAGTGTTGCATCTCTTTATGGAGAAACTGTATTGTTATTTCAAATTTCACTCTTAAGGAAATTTAGAAAGTGAAGATGCATTTCTGTTACCAAAAAACAAACAAACAAAAAACACAGTTCTGAAGCTGTAAAAAGTGAAAGTTCAATCAGGAAATTTCAAAGAAAATTAAAAAAGAACAAAGAAAATTATAGCCCTCTAGCTCAAACTGAAACACTAATTAGAGATAACATATATCTTGGGAGATAAAGAATTTGGTGAATGTGCCTTAAGTATTATAATTTAAGGTTAGTAAAGAAATTTGAAAGAAAATATCTACTATTAAAAGAACACTTGGGCCAGGCGCGGTGGCTCACGCCTGTAATCCTAGCACTTTGGGAGGTCGAGGCAGGTGGATCACGAGGTCAAGAGATCGAGACCATCCTGGCCAACATGGTAAAACCCCGTCTCTACTAAAAAAACAAAAATTAGCTGGGCGTGGTGGTGTGTGCCTGTAGTCCCAGCTACTCCGGGGGCTGAGGCAGGAGAACTGTTTGAATCTGGGAGGTGGAGGTTGCAGTGAGCCAAGATCGTGCCACTACACTCCAGCCTTGTGACAGAGCAAGACTCCGTCTCAAAAAAAAAAAAACAAATTGGATTGTTTAAACAATATCAGAAAGAAATCTTTGGAATATGTAAGAATAGTTTTCTGAACACATATGAAGTCCAGAATTCTTTGTTCATGCTCCCATTCAATAGTATCTCCACATCAAATACCCCCTATCACACAGATACATTCTAAAAAATTAAAATTAATTTATTCTGGTAACTGACAGGATTACAGTCACTGGAAGTAAACCGCAAGAGAGAAAAATATGATTAAACCCTAAATGGGAGACAAATGTCTCAAAGTATGATGTTAAACATCATAGAATGCTATTTAAATAGCATGCTTAACAGCATTAGGTACTATCAGAGCTCTGTTCGTGAACAAGAGCTCTAATCAATCAGAGACCTTGGGACGTTTGCTAAGTGCAGGCATTAGTGAAATATTTTCCCACAGTGTGGGGCCCAGCCCACTTGTGAGAAGTGGGGCAATTTCAGTCCAAACATGGACATGACATTCTATAGCATTGATTCATATCATTATGAGTCAATGATTCACAATTTTTGTCATATTAGATTTGGTAATATGACAAAATCTTTGTGAATTTGATTTATTTCCTGATATATTTTTATAATTTTTTGAGGGTATAGAACATAATTTCCTAGCAAGCTATCCAATACACAAAACATAGGTACTTAGATAGTCTTGACCAACTGCATAGAATTATTTGATAAAAATATCAACTACAGGATGGGCACAGAGGCTCACGCCTGTAATACCAACACTTTGAGAGGCCCAGGCAGGTGGATCACAAGGTCAAGAGACTGAGACCATCCTGGTCAACATGGTGAAACCCTGTCTCTACTAAAAATACAAAAATTAGCTGGGCGTGGTGGCACGCGCCTGTAGTCCCAACTACTCGGGAGGCTGAGGCAGGAGAAATGCCTGAACCCAGGAGGCGGAGGTTTGCAGACCGAGATCACGCCACTGCACCCCAGCCTGGTGACAGAGTGAGACTCCGTTTCAAAAAAAAAAAAAATCAACTATCGGGTCTTATACCAGAAACGACCATGGTACAAACTTGAACAAACTTATAACCTGAGATAAATGAGCCAGAAACAAATGGAAAAAAAGATAACACAAGAACAGAGTAACAAACTGCCCATTTGTCAATTCCATAAATACTAATAAGTACCTCAATTTAAAAATCTCATATCTCTTTGGTCTGGAATAGAATACAAATATTTTGCAGTCGTCTCAAATTGTCTTCAGAATCAAATTACAAGCTGTTATTCTCATTATGACAAAATAAAGTCTCCACTTTAACCAAAAACATGATTTCTCAGCTAATTATCTAATTAGACATACTAAGTTATAAAGATACATTTTAATCAGAATCAAATTAACCTTCAAAAGGCAAAATTCTGTCACTTCTAAAGATAGTCACAAAATAAAATATAGGCTACAAAGGTGATTTCAAAGGAAGTATGAGTTTTAAGCAACAACTACTGAGCTACTACCTATAAAATGCTACAAGTATTTACAATATTGGTCTCAAAATGCATCTAGATAGATCACTTTTGCCACACTTAAGGAAAATCAGCCCTATTATTTGATAGTTATACTTTACAATGAAAATACAGCAATGTTTTTAACTTTTTACATATAACTTATAGATTAAAATTTTGGTGATTATATTCATGTGAAAATGGTGGGCTGGCACTGAACTTTCCCTCCAAACTCCTTCTAGGATATACTCTTACACTGCAGAATACAGATGGTTAAAAACCCTATTCCCAGACTCCCTTACAGCTGAGGTTTCCATGTGACTGCATGAGGTTCTGGATGTGCAAATGCATGAGATTTGGAAAGGAAAAGTGAGGTAGCAGTGAGGCACAGACTGTCATTCCACTGCCCGCTCACTGCTTTTGGGGGGTGTTGAGAGTCAGGACACAAACTTACTTAATCTATAGGCATAATGTACTTCTAAAGCCACTCAGCTTGGAACTTGGGCTTATTGGGGACTAGAAAACAACTGGTGGGGAATGGGAGATGGGGGAGGTCTTCTTAAAAACATCACAGGGTAAGAATATAGGAAGGGATCAGCCAAAACCAAGATGAAAACACAGATTTGCAAACCCAACACTCAACACCATTTTTGCCCTAAAGTCATTTGCCATTCCAGGAAAAAAGGACTATGAATATAAGCTATACTTTTGGTGGCATCAAGAAATCAAAAGCATAACCACGAAGACAAGAGGTCACCAAAGTATCAGTTTATCAAAGAACCCTGAAAAACTACCCCCACTTTTAGTGGGCACCATAAAGGAATGCAACCTCAAGATAAGACTGAACTGGAATAAAACCAACCATTCTCTAGAACTGCAACCGGGCTGTGTATCCCCTCAGGAGTTCAAGGAGCCTTCCACTTTGAGCTTAGACTGCCGTAGTCACAAATACTAGTGTCCATAGGCATGTGGCAGAAAAAAAATTGAAAAATCTCTATGAGAAAGAATCCATCATCCTAGGTTTTGATTAATAAAATAATAATTTTTAAAATAACTGTATATGACAGTATAATAACAAGGCCCAACAGGAACTCAACAGCACAACCAAGAAACAGCATAAAAAGCAGTTAATACAAGTAGTCATAAGACTTCACATGTCAACATTATCAGACATGTAGTACAAAACAAGCTAATTATGTTCAAAAAATAAAAGCCAAAATTGAAAATTCAAATAGGAGACAAGAAAAGATAAAAACCAATGAATCATACTTTTAAAAGAACCAAATAGAAATTTCAGAACTGAAATATAAACAATTGAAATCAGGAACTCAATGGGTGATTAATTAATTAACTACAGCATAAGGGAAGGTAAGAAAGAAAGAAGAAATTATCCAAAAAAGATGAAAAATATCAAAGAAAGCATAAGAAACGTAAGAGATATATTAAGGAGGTCTAAAATGAAAGTTATAGGTTTATTCATCTGTGTGTGTGAGATTGTTCCAGAAGTAATAATGGTTGAGAATTTCCAAAAAAAATTAAAAGACATTAATCTACAGACAAAATATTCAATGAATTCCATGTATATATGTACGCGAATCAGCGAAAAGTTAAAGGAAATCTAACAAAAACAGAATAAATGCTACCAAAAGAAAAAAGTAATTATGTCCAAACAAGCAGAATGCAGAATGAGTGGGGAAGTCTCACCAGAAACAGTGAAATAATATTTTCAATAAATTGAAAAAAATACTGGCAAAACGAAGATTTCTAATTTTTTTTTTTTTGGTACAGACAGGTTCTCACTATGTTACCCAGACTGATCTTGAACTCCTAGGCTCAAGGGATCCCCCCACCTCAGCCTCCCAAAGCACTGGGATTACAGGGGTGAGCCACGGCCCACAGCCAAGACATCTAAGAAAAGTAAAAACGCATTTCATGAACAAGGCAACATAAAGTCATTGGCTGTCAACAAAAAGAGTTTGTCCCAAGTAAACCTCTAAAAGAAACTATCAGAAACAAAGACAAAGAAAAGGCAAATATGTGGGAGGAATGGAATGAATGATGACTAAAATAATAAGAGAAATGGCCTTGGGGGATAATTGTACCCAAGTCAGGAGACAGTAAACGGACTTTAAATGTTCTAAGCTCCCTTGTCAGGCTGGCAGCTCAGGTGAAAAGACACTGTTATCAGTTTTTGATAAATTAAGGATATATGTTGTAATGTAGAGGTTCTACCAAAAGATCAGTAGTATTTATAACCCCCAAACTTGTACAGGAAAAAAATTAAATGACAAATACTGCAAAAGAAAGAAAAAAAAGGAAAAAGGCCAGAGATTGGATAAGAAGAAAACATTTTTAAAAATTAGAAATTTAAACTCAAATATACCAGCATTTCTGTTAACTTTCTAAGGAGCAAACGGTCAAGATACAAGACAAACATATCAAACTGGGCTGAAAAATTATACACTGCTTACAGAGGCACACGTGAACTGTCTTCACGTGTAGGTCGAGAGTAAAAGCACGGAGAAAGCCATAGCACACAGAAGATAACCATCAGGAAACAGGGAGAGATCCACCTGGAGCCCAGAACATCAGCTTCCCGATGGCTGGGGAGCGGCAGGGCCACTACTGAACTCACCTCAAAGTTCAAGGACACAAGGACAGTCTACCGCCAAGGCACAGCGAACAGAAAACAGCCCTCCTGCACCCATGGTAGGGCTAACCAGGGCCCACAGAAGTCTCCCTCTGGGAAAGAGGCACAGGCATGAAGACACGGATCCCATGAAGCACAGGGTCAGAGGCAAACCCTCAAGCTCAGGATGAAGCAGGCATGCAGAAATCCCACAAGCAGCCCCTTGGTGCACGTGAGAAAACCACTGCAGGAAGGCTTAAGCTCGACCCAGCTCATGCCTGCAGTGACTCAGCACCCCCTCCCATCCACCCCCTCCCCCAAAGGCCTAATGGAAGAAGAGTTGACACTGTTTTCAGGCATAAGTATGCCTTCCTCTGTCTTTCCTGTCCTATTCCACCCCTTAGCCATCAGCCCATAATCCCCCCACTCACCCACCCCAGTCCTAGGCAAGTACTAATCTATTTATCTCTGTAGGCCATATGTGTTTTTTGAATGGTGTACTGGACTGAAGAGTGTCGTGTCAAAATTCACATCCACCCACAACCTGTGACCGTGACCTTACTTGAAAACAGGATCTTGGCAGAGGAAATCACGTATGATGAGGCCGTACTAAATGGGAAGGGTCCTGAATCCAACGTGACTAGTGTCCCCATAGAGAACGGGAACCCTGGACACAGAGATGCACAGAGAGAAGGCAACGTGACAACTGAGGCAGGGATTAGAGTTATGCTGCCAAAGCCAAGGAACACCAAGGACTGTCGGCAACACCAGAACCAGGAAAGAGGCATGGAGTGGATTCTCCCTCCAACACCCTAGGAAGGAACCCACTCGGCTGGAACCTGCATGATAGACTCTGGCCTCCTGAACTGTAAGAGAACAAATTTCTGTTGTGTTAAGCTACAGTTAATGATCATTTGTTATGGTAGTCCTAGCAAACTAACACAAATTCCATAAAACTGGAAATAAACTATCTACAGAAATCTAACAGATAAAGAAATAGTGGCATTTTCTTAGAAAATGTATCATACAGGAGTTCCACGAAATAGCACAAATCTCACAAAATGCCACGCTGAAAAAAGAAGCCAGGCACAAAAGAACAAATACTATACGATCCCATTAATATAGTTTTAAAAAACAAACAAAAGTAATAATGCTGCTTAGGTATGCGTAATTCAAAGGAAGAGTGATATGAAAACTGAAGGTTCTGAGAAGTCAGTCAGATAGGAGACAGCTCTAGGGAAGATGGAGGGGGAATCAGAATCATTGAGAAGGAGAAGAAAATGAGGCTGGTGTAAAAAGAGCTGGCTGTTTTGTAAATACTTCTAGACCCAGTTGATGTTTACATCGATTTTTGCTTTATAATAATACACTCAATTATTCACCTGTGTTCTATGTATGTTTCTGTATAGTTCACAATTTAAACAAAAGAAAAAAGAGAAGAAGGAAGGAAATAAAGCCACCAGTTATAACGCCAGTAGCTTCCTGAGATTTGGTTAGAACTAAGGAAGTATGTCCCCCAAAGCCAACAGTTCCAAGGGCAGCCACTTGATTATCAACCTCCTCACTGTGGCAGAGGTGCCGGTTCTTCTGGGAGCCTGGCTGAGCGGTACAGCAGTGGGAGTCACTACCGAAGTTCATTCTGGGTACCCTTCCTTCCTCCATCCTTCCAAAGATTTTGCAATCACTGAATCACTTCCTATTTGTAATATCTAGAGTAATTTTTCTTAACAGCACATACACACTGACAAATACAGTTCATCTAGAAAGGTTCAAGAAAAAAACAAAGTGGTATTTCCAACATAAAGTATTAACAGTGACAAAGCAGAGGTCTAGATATTGAACTTTAGAGGGACACTTATCCGTCATTCCTAACAGATGTCTTAGCACAAGCATAAAAACTAAATCTTTATTTAACACTTTATGGAGTTAATTTTTTAACATTTATACAACAAAAACAGGTGGAGAAGGAAGGGTAAAGTACAGAGGCATGGAGAGGAATAAAAAACAGTTGTTGTTACCTGGAGTCTTGTATTCATTTCCAAGAAATAAAAATTCTTCTTAGAGTCCACAAGGAACTCCACAGTCCCAGCAGAGGAATATTTTACTGCTCTGGCAAGAGCTACAGCTTGTTCTCCCATTGCTCTTCGAGTCTCCACATCCAAAAAAATGCTACATATACAGAAAAAGTGTTTGTCTACATTTTGGACAAAAATCAAGTTATCTTTCATGTGCATTACATAAACATTTTCTTAAAGTTTACTCAGATATAGATCATGTATACCAATTTAAGAATTCAAAATATTATGCTTTATATATGTTTTATAATATATGTTGACTATATTATTAAGCATAACATGCTTAAATAAGTCAACTTTAGATCTGTATAAAACATTTGAACCTTTCATATTACTCTGCAACTTCAATCCATTTACAAAATATATAACTACTCTTCAACTTCTAATATTTAACATATATATTCAGAATTGTTTCGAGCCAAAAACTGGGAGAAAAATAACTTCTTAGTATTTAACATACACAATCAATCCTCATTGCTCATGTAGTCCATATTTACAAATTTGCCTACTTGCTGAAATTTATTTGTAACCCCAAAATCAATACTTAAGGCGCTTTCATGGTCGTTTGTGAACAAGTGCAGAGAGGTGAAAAATTTGAGACTCCAGCATGCTAAGGCTGAACAAGGTGATGCTCTCCCTTCTTGTTTCAATGCTCATACTATAACAAGCATCCTTTTCAAGGTCTATTTAGTGTCACTTTTTTTGCATTTGTGTGTGTGTGTGTGTGTGTGTGTGTGTGTGTCATTTCACGGTGTGAAACGGCCCACCAAGCATGGTCCTTAGGTGCTGTCTGGGGTTCCCATGTGCAAGAAGGCCATGAAGTACCGTCTGGAGAAAATGTGTGTGGGATAAGCTTTACTCAGGCATGTGTTATAGTCTCGTTGGCCAGGATTGTGAGTTCACTGTTAATGAATCAACCACAGATATTAAATGAGAAATACACATAAAACAAAATTATGTATTAATCCACTGACGAAAATGTTATAAGCAAAGACTCGCAGGAACCTAACCCTGCATTTCCCCTAGGGGCAATTATTCAGTGTTCACTAATTCAGTAATCAAGGTGACTTTAGAGAACATAACTGCCACAAATAACAAGAATCAGCAATACATCCACTAAATCCTGCACGTTTGGTTTCAAGATACCAAACCCACCTTCAAGCATGCAAGTTAAGCTAAAATGACTTCAACAAACCCTGAAAAAAATATCATCAAACCACTTTGCATTTTCACAGATTTTGCTTCTATGAAAGAAAGGCTCTGAGAAACAAAACATTAACTACTTTTCTATTTGTGGATTAAAATTATTCTCAAATGAGCAGGATTGAGATGACATGCTATAAAAGCTTTATTATGGAATAGTATAAAAAACTTGCATGAAGCTGCCTCCAATATATAGCAATTATTAATACATAGCCACTCTGGCTTTATCTATGCTACTTGCCCACTTCTCTACTGGACCCACCCTTTATTGTTTTTAAAGTAAATCCCAAATTAGGTATCATTTCACTTGTAAAAACATACATATCTGTTTCTATGAGATAAAGTACCCTTTTGTAACACAACTACATAAAAAACAAGAACTCCTTAAAAGCATTTAATATCCACTTGGTATTCAAATTTCTCTATCTCATAAATATCTTTATACAGCTGATTTCTTTGAATCAAGATCCAAATAAGGTCCAAAACTGCATTTGATTGGTTTTTGTATCTTAAGACTCTTTTAATCTGTAATGCCTCTTCCCCATTTTCTGGCCAAGCATCTGGTCATTTTACTGTCTTATTCCTCACATTTTTGGTTCAACTGCATGCAACCCCACGGTGTCTTTTAACATTCATATTACATTTCTATTTCATATAGATTGCTAGTTAGACTCAGAGCCTTGAATATATTCAAGTTGGATTGGGGTGGGGGAGGGGGAAGAGTTCACAGGTGGGAAGTGTACTTCCTACTGTCTCCCTTTTGGTGAAGTTAGAATAAATCAATGGGTTCAAGTGTTATGAATTATCTATAATATAGTTTGCATTAACCTAATGTATAGACATAGATGACATTTCAACAATAACTGGCTGACAAAATTAATGCAACTAAAAAAAAAAACCCAACTAACAATTAATAGCACAACATTTGGAGAATCTCAGTGCAGCTCTGTGAAACTATCTTTCTCCTATTTGATCTTGCCCTTGCCCTTTTCAAAAGCCCTGCTAGATATCCAGAGATATGAGTGACCCTAGCTAGCACTGCCCTCAAAGCACATTAGTAGATTCTTTTTTTTGGGGCGGGGGGGAGAACAGGGTCTTGCTCTGTCACCCAGGCTGGAATCTGGTGGCATGATGTTGGCTCACTGCAACCTTGGCCTCTGGGGTTAAGCAATCCTCCCACTTCAGCCTCCCAAGTAGCTGGAACTATAGGCATATGCCACCAGTCAGCTGATTTTTTACTTTTTTGTGAAGATGAGGTCCCACTATGTTGTCCAGGCTGGTCTCAAACTCTTAGGCTCAAGCAGTCCTCCCACCTCAGCCTCCCAAAGTGCTAAGATTACAGGTGTGAGCCACCATGCCCAGCCGATTCTTACTCCAGGAACTGAAAACTACACATTCCATTTATTTTAACATTTCACAGTGTACAAATACATATCAGGTCAGTATTAATGATGAGTTCTAGCTTTTTCATTTTGATTCCTACTGCTGTATATTTTCCTTTTTTTCTCTAAATAAGTAGATAAGGTATTCATTATGAAAAGTTTATATTTCTAGACAAAGAGAAAAAACAAACACATTTTATGACTCAAGGTTCCCAGTCTGGAAAAGATTTCTATCCCAGGTAAGACTTGAGTAGGTTTTTACTAAAAACAGAGTGTTAATTGAATTGGAATTGATAATCAGTCAAGGAAACAGAAAATTGCAAGACATGTGTGTTGAAGACTCTTACTGTTCCACAGGTATCCTTTTTCCCCTTCCTCCATACTATAGAACTACAGTACTAGTTCTAGCTCAGCACATGGTTTCTTAAGAAAAAGATTAACAAGTCTCCCTAGCTAAGTGTCTAACTTCAGATCAACACGAAGTAATTAGCTTCAGCACCTTCCAGGATCTTCCTAAAGACACAGGAAGAGGATTCCCTTTGGCTTTTCTTCCTCCTCCCTTCTTACATCCTGTTCCTGGGCCTTGAGAACTAGATGGCCACATCTTATGTAAGCTACACAGTTCTTCACAGCATACTGGCTGGTGTGTAAGCACAAGCATCCCAAGAGAACAGGAAGCGGAAGCTGGCAGTTTCCCAAGGCCTGGGCTGGAAACTGGCACAGCATCACTTCTAAGTAGTCTACAGGTCAAGCATTCACAGAGCACAGAATCAAGAAAACGGATCCTTCCCCTCACTGCTCAAAGAGAAAAATGGCAAAGGATTTGGGGTCCATGTTTTAAAACTAATACACCATGCCATATTTTTAAAAACCAATGTAACTAAAATACAGTTTAATTTTTACCATTACTCTGGGATTAAAAGTATACTCACATTCTCACTTACTATTTTCAGAAACTATATAGGCATTATATCAAGATATGCTAGCTCTGCTGATTAAAGCTACAATAAGCTATACTTCTTAGTGTCTGGTAATTAAAAATTACTAGGAACACTCACCTGAGGATTTTTAAGAACAAAGAGAATACCAGAGTATATACAAACAGCAACCTAGCATCAAATGAGAAATGAGGCCCCATACACCAAACTCATGAAAGGTGCCCTGGAGAAGTACCCAAAGTGGCTCTGATAATTCAAGGAATTTCCAAGAACCACACTCCGGAAGCCTTTCATGGTAGGATAAATTCAGGACCAACTTTATGAGCCCTTCACCAACATGAAAGTCTAGAAGGCATATATCTCAGAAATCCCGTGAAGTACCATCAGGTTCCATACTTCCTAGAAGCCTGCAGAAGTCACAGTTGGCTGTCTACCCAACTTTCTCCTCTAATAAAAACCCACTTCTTTTTCAAGTATTCTCTCCCTTTTACACATTAAAGCACTGAGGAAATCAAGTAACAAATTCTTAATTATAAAAATATGCAGTAATAGAGTCTACATGAACATTAGTGCAATTGTAGCCAATAAAGCAAACAAATAAAAAAAGAAATGTGGCTGGGTGCAGTGGCCCACACCTATAATCCCAGCACTTCGGGAGGCTGAGGTGGGCTAATCTCTTGATGCCAGGAGTTCAAGGCCAGCCTGAGCAACATGGCAAAACTCCATCTCTACAAAATACAAAAATTAGCTGGGCATGGTGGCACTCGCCTGTAGTCCCGGCTACGTGGGAGGCTGAATTTGGAGGATCACTTGAGCTTGGGAAGTGGAGGCTGCAGTGAGCTGTGATTGCACCACTGCACTCCAGCCTGGGCAACAGAGTGAGACCCTGTCTCTGAATGCATGAGTCAGTGAATGATGAATGAATGAATGAAATGCATAAAAGCAGCCGCTTTATAAATGTTTCTTAGGAGGGACTTACCTTGGTGCTTCCTCCACCACCTTCTGATTTCTTCTCTGAATTGAGCACTCTCTTTCATTAAGCCATAAAGCATTCCCATGTTTATCACCTAGAACCTGAAAGAGCAATACCATTTGAAAAACCATATAACCACACCCACAAAGTAGATGATGGTTAATATTTTCCCCATGCAACATCTCTTGGTTTTTAATACTCAAACCTCATAGTATATACATACCTCTCAAAACATTATTTTGATTCATGTTAACAAAGGAAAACTATATTTATTACTCCAAAGCTCAATAAACCGTTTTTATCAAAAAGATTTGAGGAAAAAGTGTTCATATCACCTTTCAAATACAATGAGTAAAACACCAGAATCAGTTGTACAAATTTTGTGAAGGACACTGAGTGTTAGCGAAGGGGATAAACACTGGATGTCAATGTTGCTGAGGAGTGCCACCGCAGCTTTATTACAAACATCTGCTCGATGTTAACATTATTAAATGTCTGTTGATTGGGAAATGACATTGTATGCATTTCCATCCAATATGTAATCTGTTATTTATCTATGGATGTCTGTACTGTGGTTTATTTTTGTTCTAGGAAACTGCTAAAGGTCTGGAGTTAATATACAAACATAATAGTTTTTCCCATTTGCGATACTCATTGAACATCTCTAACCTGAAAATCTGAAATCCAAAATGCTCCAAAAGCTGAAATTTTTTGACATGACGCTCAAAGGCAATGGTCACTGGAGCATTTTGAATTTTCAGATTAGGGATACCCAACCAGCAGGTATAAATACAAATATTCCAAAACCCAAAAAAATCTGAAATCTGAAACACTTCTGGTCCCAAGCATTTCAGTTAAGAGATACATTCAACCTGTAATGGAAAATAAGCTGAGATTGCCAGATAAAATACAAGATATCCAGCTACATTTAAATTTCAGATAAACAATGAATAATTTTTTTCTAGCTATGTCCCAAGTACTACATGGAACAATGATTTTAAAAAATCATTGTTAATCTGAAATTCAAATTTAACATGTATCTTTTTCAGCTAAATCTGGAAACTCAAAAGCAGCTCTTCATTAAAGTTTTTGCCTAGAACATCTGATTTTCAGAAACGGATCAATCTATTTTCAGATTTAAGGAGTTGATGTATATTTCTGAATACATATGTTAGGTTTACAGAGGTAAGATCTGTTTTAGAAGCCAAAAGACCAGGCACTAATTTTAGTTCCAAACAGCTATGCAACTTCTCTGGACAAGTCATTCTGTTTCTTTGTGCATTATAAATAGCAGATAATATCAATCTTAATATTTTATATGGCTTCTGAAAAAAATCAAATAAAGATCATGGTTATAATTGGTAAAATGTAAAATAAATAGTTAATATATGACTGTAAAGCTAATTTTTAGGAACAAACCCTTTCTGAAACTCAAGAATGATTCCAAGCAATGAAGGAAAACATAACAGCAATAAAATGCCAATAAGCTGGAATTTTCTAAGACTCAAAGGTGGCTGCATGAAGTAAATCTAAAAATATTTGAAATCATTAAAATAACTCTCAACCTCTTTTTAAATTCTAGTTGACAAGAAAGTAAAAGTAGACAGTCTCCAAGAAATAAAGCCAAAATAACCAAGAATTCTCAGAAATATTTCCAACTATAAAATATCAGATTCATATACAGAATCAAGAGTTTGTTCTTCTCTAAATTCTGTATAGTCTCCCAGTTCATTTTTTAAGAAGTCTGTGCACTTACTAGGCATTCAACAAAAATGATTTGCTGATTATTTATTCCATTAAATACATGAGAAAGCCATGTAATCAGAAAACATTATAAATAAATACTGCTTTTAAGGGAAGTTAATCCTTAAATGTATCATGAGTTTTTAAAAAAGTTTATAGGTTTACACGTACTGAATGTAGAAAAATCTCTAAGCTATACTGCTTCCTGAAAAAGCTTTATTATAATAGACAATGTCACATAATGCAAGCCTGTTGGTATCCCTAGACCCAACCCAGGAAATGCCAGTAGTGCCCTGGTTGAGAAATACTGGTTTATGCCACAAAGAGAGGTGCCATTCACACTACCAGTACAGTTTCATTGTGGAAAGGACATAGTATATAATGGCTCACGTGAAAAATAATAGGTGACATACACACATATACTTCATAGACTATGTATGGAGGAATAGCCAAGAAACAGTAACGGTGCCTGCATTTAGGGACAGAAACTAGAGGACTTAGAATAGAGTAAAAGGGATGCTTACTTTTTATTAATTACCCTTTATCATGTGCAGAAATTACTTAATATAAACAAATAAGTGAAAACTAAAGAAAAGTAAACTAAAAACCCTTCTAAGTATAGATCAGATATGAGAATATCTGTGTGGCCTATTAACTGGGAGGCATTTTCACTTATGTTTAAAAATATCACCCAGGCTGTATGCCATGGCTAAATAAAATAAACTAAAAAGCTGATCCAGGTATGTAATTATTTAACACAAAATAACAAACATTTATTGAGTATTAGTAATGTGAAAGACAACGGTCTGGTTGCTGGGGACAGCAAATGAGTAAGACCTACTCTCTACCCTTAAGGACCTCATGGCCTATTATGAAATTCAACTAGTTAAAGATAAAACAGCCTACCTAAGTGGTCTTCCAGTAGTGTGAACAAGTGCTAGATGGGGAATACAGTGAAGGACAAAATTAATTCTGCCCCTAGGATCTTACAAGAAGGACAATCTAAATATCTCCCTTAAATTACAGATTTAAATAGCCAACTGTCTACTCAACATCTACACTTAGATATCTAATGGGCATTTCAACCTTGATTTGTCCAACTTTACAACCTGATTTCCTCCCTCAAAAACAAGCACATCTCACAGTCTTTCCTATCTCAGTAAAAGCCCATTCCATTCTTCTCATTTCTTAGGCCAAAACCCTAAAATCACCTTATTTTTTTTCTTGTACATAACATCCATCTATTAGAAAATCTGGTCTACCTTCACAAAATATCCAGAATCCTAGCCTGGGAGAGAGAGTAAAATTCTGTCAGAAAGAAGGAGGGAGGGAGGGAAGAAGGAAAATTCAACATTGTTAAGATGTCAGTTCTCCCCAGAATAATCTCTAGATTCAATATGACCCAAATACAAATCTCCCATCAGATGGGGTGTGTGGGAGTGGAGGTGGAGGTGGGAGTGGGTGGGTGTAGGCATAGGTGTCTGTAGGGGGAACAGGTTGACAGGTGAAGTCTAAACTTTTCACGGAAATTCAAAGAACCTGAAGAGAATAAAAACTATCCGCAGAAAAACAATACATTTAGACCACTTACAGAATCAGGTTTCTAGATTTATTAGAAAAGCAAAATAGTTAAGAGAATGACTAAATCTCACTTAATTTGCAACAAAAGGTCACTGCAATAAATGATGCTGGAAAAAGTGGATATCAGAATTTTAAAAATTACTCTGACCCTGCCTCACACCAAACAAACAAAATAATAATAAGTAAAGGAGAGTAACAGACTTAAATATCACACCTAAAACAAAAAAAACTCCTAACTAGGGTACACAAAGTAGACTTAAACTTGACTTCACTATAATTCAGAACTTCTGTTCTTTGAAAGACATTATTATCAAACAGAACAGGGAAGCCGCATGAAGGGAGAAGGATACACTATACATACATCTGACAAAGGACTCATAAACAAAATAGATACAGAACTCAGACACTCTAGTAATTTTAAAAAATCTAATTTGAAAAAGGAAGGCAAGGATGAAAGTTTGAGAAGTCACTTCACAAAATAAGCCATTCAAATGGTCAATAAACTTATAAACAGATGCTTAACATCATTACTCATCCGGGAAATGCAAATTAAACAGACAAACCATCGTAAGTCCACTAATATGGTTAAATGTTTTCAAAAATTGAAAATATCACATGTTGGCAGGGGTGGCATCAATGGAAACTCTCATGTATTTCTGATGGGAGTATATATTAGTACAACCAGAGTACCCACTAAAACTAAAAATAACCTTACTACGTAATCCAACAATACCTCTCTTCAGTCTATCCTAGAGATGTATATATGTTCATAAAAAGACACAGCAATTTATTTCTAATATAAAGAAACTAAAAACCCAAAGATCCATCAATAACAAAATGGATAAACTGCAGGTGAGTCAAACAATGGGAGAGCACAGAGCAATTCTTAGAAGCAAAGGACAACAGAGCCTCAGGGAAGAATCTCAAAGATATGATGTATGAAAAAGAAGACGTGACAGAGTACATCACTGGATTTCATTTATGCAATTTAAGAACTAATCTCTGACATCAGATACGAACAGCAGTTACTTTTGGCAGCCACAGGTAGGGACTGACTAGGAAGAGGTGTGATGGGACATTCTCTATCTAGACCTGGATGGTTGTTACACAATTAGATGTGTGTGTATAGAAATTGTCTTGAATTGTACACTTAAGATTTATGGATTTCACTGTGTGTGTGTATATATATATGATATACAGATATATATATGATATACAGGTATCATATATATGATATACAGGTATCATATATATGATATACAGGTATCATATATATGATATACAGGGATCATATATATAATATCTCAATTTAGAAAATCTTTTTAAAAAGGCAAAAAACAAAGCCTGCTAGCCTCAGAAACTGTGATCAATGTTGTAAAACATCCAACTGATTATATAAGTTTGGATATTTTTTCTTACTTCAGAAAATTTGAGGATCTAAATGATGATTTTCCACCCATAAATAATATCTATGAAAGTGACCATTAAACTTAAAGAATAAACTGACAGAATCTAGGACTTTTTATATCATGCCCCTGTCAGAAAATATAAGGTCAGCAAATAACCTTTTATTTATCTGGTTCTCTCTCCACACCAAATTAAGATTTAAAAAAATACTTAAAATTCATTATTTCTAATTTGACATTTGTTTTTATCAATTTTAGCTATTACATATCAATTCATAGTCATAATGTATAAAATTAGCATGAAGGCATTTTCAACAGGCAAATGAAAACTTCAACAGACTTGTCTTCTTCCCTGTTTTATTTTAGAAAACCCATTTTGTTTTGCTGAAATCTATGCCCCTACATAACCACTTTAAGGATTAATATCTTAAACTGAATAGAAGAAATGATTTACCAATCTCTATACAACAAGCTCCTAGCAGAACACCTGTCACGGCAAGCTACACGGACATTTGGTAAACTGAAGTAGCACAGGAGTCCAGGTCAGGCACTTTTCTTTCTTAAAAAATGCCCTATAATGGTCCAGTCTTGGAAGGAGATTAGCCTGGTCGGCTATCTCGGGAATGCTTTTTTTGGAGGTAGATTTTTGTATCATTCCCAATTCCAACCAACATCCTAGCACTTTAACAGAAAGTACAACAGATTCTAAAGGCACAACTCACAATCATTCTAAATGGAAGAAAAGATAATTCCAATAGGATTAAATGATATTATTTTAAAGTCATAATAATGAAAAAGCATCTTAAATGTACCAACCTGGATTTCTATATGACGAGGATTATCAATAAATTTTTCTATTAGTAGTCTGTCATCGCCAAAACTAGAAGCAGCTTCTTGAGATGACAATCTAAAACCATCCCTGTGGAAAAAAAGAAGGAAGAAGAAGGGGGAGGGGGAAGGGGAAGGGGAAGGAGAAGGAGAAGAAGAGTCAGACTAACAAAACAAATAGAGCTATCATTATAAAAGGAAACACAATCAATTAAATATTTATTTTGGCTTATTCTGAAAAAAGCAAAAACCTTTACTCAATATACAAATAACTAATTTAATTTTGGTTGTCCTACAACTTTTCCACTCAATAACTCTGTGACCATGGATGAGTTATTTAACTTCTCAGATCCTAGATTTTCTATTGAAATAGGAATGCCGATACTTTACCAACTGCTAAATATCAATTTTTTTTTTTTTTTTTTTTTTTTGAGGCAGAGTCTCACTCTGTCACCCAGGCTGGAGTGCAGTGGCGGGATCTCGGCTCACTGCAACCTCTGCCTGCCGGGTTCAAGTGAATCTCCCACCTCAGCCTCCCGAGTAGCTGGGAATACAGGTGAATGCCACCACGCCCGGCTAATTTTTATATTTTTGGTAGAGACAGGGTTTCACCTCAGGTGATCCACCTGCCTCAGCCTCCCAAAGTGCTGGGATTACAGGTGTGAGCTACTGTGCCCAGCCTAAATATATTTTAATCAACCATACAGAGCAAGTAAAATTAATTCCATTTCTTCAACCATAATATACCTTAATTCCACTAGCAAAAATATAAAAATACATCTGTTTGATTCAGAAGTCAGAAGATGCAAAGAAAAATGTAAAGGGTCTAGTCACCTGCATGACTGGAGTGGAACTACAGCAAATACACTCATTGAGATTGAACACCCAATAGGAAGATTCTTAAGAACACTGCTTAATATTTTTTTTAAGTTTTTTTTATTATACTTTAAGTTTTAGGGTACATGTGCATAATGTGCAGGTTAGTTACATATGTATACATGTGCCATGCTGGTGTGCTGCACCCATTAACTCACCATTTAGCATTAGGTATATCTCCTAATGCTATCCCTCCCCCCTCCCCCCACCCCACAACAGTCCCCAGAGTGTGATGTTAGGCATTACCATTCAGGACATAGGCATGGGCAAGGACTCCATGTCTAAAACACCAAAAGCAATGGCAACAAAAGCCAAAATTGACAAATGGGATCTAATTAAACTAAAGAGCTTCTGCACAGCAAAAGAAACTACCATCAGAGTCAACAGGCAACCTACAGAATGGGAGAAAATTTTCACAACCTACTCATCTGACAAAGGGCTAATATCCAGAATCTACAATGAACTCAAACAAATTTACAAGAAAAAAACAAACAACCCCATCAAAAAGTGGGCGAAGGATATGAACAGACACTTCTCAAAAGAAGACATTTATGCAGCCAAAAGACACATGAAAAAATGCTCATCATCACTGGCCATCAGAGAAGTGCAAATCAAAACCACAATGAGATAACATCTCACACCAGTTAGAATGGCGATCGTTAAAAAGTCAGGAAACAACAGGTGCTGGAGAGGATGTGGAGAAATAGGAACACTTTTACACTGTTGGTGGGACTGTAAACTAATTCAACCATTGTGGAAGTCAGTGTGGCGATTCCTCAGGGATCTAGAACTAGAAATACCATTTGACCCAGCCATCCCATTACTGGGTATATATGCAAAGGACTATAAATCATGCTGCTATAAAGACACATGCACACGTATGTTTATTGCGGCACTATTCACAATAGCAAAGACTTGGAACCAACCCAAATGTCCAACAATGATAGACTGGATTAAGAAAACGTGGCACACATATACCATGGAATACTATGCAGCCATAAAAAATGATGAGTTCATGTCCTTTGTAGGGACATGGATGAAATTGGAAACCATCATTCTCAGTAAACTATCGCAAGGACAAAAAACCAAACACCGCATGTTCTCACTCATAGATGGGAATTGAACAATGAGAACACTGCTTAATACTTTAAATCCACATCTTGAAATGCAATTGCCTCCCACATACACCCACACAGATCATTACAATTTTATCTTCTATAAAATTGATCAAAAATAGTAATTATAAAAGTATAGTTTTTTAAAATAAAAATATGGAAATAATTCTTGCTTTATATATTTTGTTCACAAACTATAACTTAAATCATTACTATAAAATATGCCTATTATTCAAATATTTAGGGCTCATTTGACCAATCCAATAAAAACCCAAACTTGGGCAGGCATAGTGGCTTCCCTGAGATCAGAAGTTTGAGACCAGCCTAGCCAACATGATGAAATCCCATCTGTACTAAAAATACAAAAATTAGCTGGGTGTGGTGGCCCATGCCTGTAGTCCCAGCTACTCAGGAGACTGAAGCAGGAGAACCGCTTGAACCTGGAAAGCAGAGGCTACAGTGGGCAGAAATTAAGTCACTGCACTCCAGCCTGGGCGAGAGTGAGACTCCATCTCAAAAAAAAAAAAGAAAAGAAAAGAAAAAACAATTTAAAAAAAAACCAAACTTGCTTGCCTAAAAGTAATTGAGCATATATTGCCTTCTATCCATTGATATAATCAGCATATAAAATTTAATTCCTTTACATTTAATAAAGTTTCTCAATCTAAAGATTAAATACCTATATTTAATGTACAACATTAAAGCCAATTCTTCCAATCCTTTAAGTGGCAAATGGTCCCTCTAGTAATATTAGAAATAACTATCCAATTTGCTTATTTTTGTGCTTTAATTCCTTTTATATTTAATAAAGTTTCTTAATCTGAAGACTAAATGTCTGTATTTAATGTACAATACTGAAACCAAATTCTTCCAGTCCTTTAAGTTGCAAATGGTCCGTCTAGTAATACAAGAAATAACTATCTGATTTGCTTGTTTTGTGTTTTCTTTAATAATGTCAGCTCTATTGCTCTATTTGTTTTGTTAGTCCGACTGTTCTTCCTTTTTTTTTTTTAAAGGATGGTTTTTCATCTCAAAAGCTGCTTCTAGTTTTGGCGATGACAGACTACTAATAGAAAAATTTAATGATAATCCTCGTCATATAGTAATCCAGGTTGGTACATTTAAGATGCGTTTTAATTATTACAACTTTAAAATAATATCATTTAATCCTACAGTCCACCTAGTAATATTGGAAACAACTAATTTGCGGCCAAGTGCAGTGGCTCACACCTGTAATCCAAGCACTTTGGGAGGCTGAGGTGGGTGGATTGCCTGAGCTCAGGAGTTAGAGAGCAGACTGGGCAACACGGTGAAACCCCGTCTCGACTAAAATACAAAAAATCAGCCAGGCGTGGCAGCGTGCGCCTGTAGTCCCAGCTACTTGGGAGGCTGAGGCAGGAGAATCGCTTGAACCCAAAAGGAGGAGGTTGCTGTGAGCCGAGATCACACCACTGTACTCCAGCCTGGGCAACAGAGCGAGACTCCATCTCAAAACACACACACACACACACACACACACACACACACACACACAACTAATTTGCTTGTTTTTGTACAACACTGCAGGTAAAACTGACTAGAAGACAAATTTCAAAACATTGCAAAAAAACTTATTTCTCAGAGGTCTCAGAGAAAAGGTATTAGGTTTTCTCAGTCCTCCATCACATTGTTGATTTAGGGGAATAAAGTTTAGATCTCAGGAGGGTGCAAACTTCAAAGAAACTGGAAGCAAAATGAATTAGTTTTCAATACCATATAATCAACTTTTTATTAGATTGGATATAATAACAGAAAGAAAAAATATAGCACTTTACAGTTTGCCTCCACTATAATGATTTAGAGCTTTCATTTTGCATTTAAACCCAGAACACCACAAGTAAAAAGTCAAAGTCACCAAAATAAAATAAGCAGCAAGTTTGAAAGCATCGCCAACAACCTATTTTAGAACTCATGGGAAACTCTATTATGAATATCATTGGTGACATTCAATTATACATTCATTCAATAAGTATTTACTGAACTTTGTGCCTGGATATATTTTAGATGCTAGGAATACAAAAATAAAACAGAAATTGCACTCACAATGCCAAAAGTCTTAGTGGGGATATTCAAAAATATAGACACAATCAGTTTCCCAATCATGCCATACGCTTCATTTAAACTTGAATAGGGAAAAGAAAGCCAGAGATTACTATGAAAATATCTAAGTGAACCTTCAACAATCTTCATAATTCTCACCCAAATTTACTATATAATAATTACAGGTTGGGCACAGTGGTGCACGCCTGTAATCCCAGCACTTTGGGAGGCAGGCAGGCGGATCATGAGGTCAAGAGATCGAGACCATCCTGGCCAACATGGTGAAACCCCGTCTCTACTAAAAATACAAAAATTAGCTGGGTGTAGTGGCGTGCACCTGTAGTCCCAGCTACTCGGGAGGCTGAGGCAGGAGAATCGCTTGAACCCAGGAGGCAGATATTGCAGTGAGCCAAGATCGTGCTGCTTCACTCCAGCCTGGGCGACAGAGCGAGACTCTGTCTCAAAAAAAAAAGAAAAAAAATTACATTTTTAAAAAAAATCTTTCAGATGTCCTACAGATTCCAAGACAAGTCATAGATGCTACTTCCCCCCAAAAAACATAGGAAAGATGTTACAAGAAAAAGACACCCCTTAGGATAAAGGAATAAAGCAATTAAGCTACTAAATTTTCCTTTGTACCTGAAAAATGAAATCTTTGTGGATTATGTAAAAACCAATTACTTCCTCGAGAGGGAGAGAGGAAAAGAAGGGGTGGATAAGTTGTGGCATGGTGTTCATGGTTAGTGGCTCCAAAAGACAAGCATAGGTATGTTTGCAGTACTGTTCTTTCCCTTTTTAGGTAGTTTTGACTTTCCCAAATAAATAAGGGATATAGAGCAACTTTTTAAAATGAGAAGCTTGTACTATTAAATCTAATAGTCACGCCTGTGTTGATCTCAACAAGTTTTCTGAGATGGTTTATTTATCAAGTTGAAGAGAGTAATATTTTAAGTAGAAAATTATTCATGTATTTTTATTAATTTTATAAACATATTTTGAATCAATGTGCTATTTACTTGCCAAGAAAGGGCTAAATTATTTACAAAATGATGCCTAATATATGAATGGATATAGTGATTTCTCAAAATATTAAGCTCTAAATTAAAATTTATAAATCAACAGCAGCACAGCAAACCTCACTTCCAAGAAACTATAAAGAGTAATCCGCACCATAAAAGAGTAAGTTACCAACAGTAGCCCTGGAGAAATGACTGATAAGAAACCTGAGATCCTAAGATGAATAATGAAAAATAAGCACTAAGCGTTCAGTGAAATTGCTATGTAAGTACTGTGCAAAACAGAAAAACAATGAGAAAAAAATTGAAGTCCACAAAATACACATCTCTTGCAAAACCATTAAGTTGTATTCGACTTCTTTATGATACCATTCTTTCCCACAAAACGGGCTGTGGCAGATTGTCTTTTCCAAAGATGGCCACAACAGTATCTCCCATTCCACGTGCTCTTCTAAGAATCTTGCCCACTCTCTCATGAAGAAGTGAAGACTCGGTCCCCTCCCCTTGAATTTGAGCAGAAGCTGTGTTCACTGGAGGGAAACCTGTGTAACTTCTGAGATTGGGCCATAAAAAGTATTCTAAATTATAATAAGAGTGCATTCCATATAAAGGACACAGTAATTTCAAACTCAAGGAAAAAGAATATATTTCACACTCTAAAATTATCAAAGCAATTCACTACTTTTATGCACTAGCAAAGGAAAGCAACTACATACTGAGGTAATACATTAAGTCTCAATGAAATTATAACTGCTTTTAAATATAGTTGATTTAAATCTTTAGATGACATTTAGAATTATATAGCCAAATGTTAGTAATTTGTGCCCAGAAAATAGAATCCTGACTGTAATTTTTAAAAATATACGGTAAAAACAAAAAGAAAATCCTTTGTTAATGTTTAAAATAGTAAAACCCTTTCTATAATAAGATAATCATCATCAAAATATAAATAAGGAAGGTTTCCACATAATTTCAATCTTTTTCCCATTCAAAAGTGTAAAAATTAGATGGTTACTGTAATTACTCCATTATGCTTTTGGTATCTGTTTACCTGTCAGTTTAATAAAACTCTGGTAACTGCAATTTTCATCAAAAGTATATTTTGGACAGCCTCTCACCTGGTCTCTTCATCATCCCAAGCGATGCGCATGCCTTTCCCACCACCACCTGCTGAGGCCTTGATCATGACAGGGTAGCCTAACAGCAGGGAAGAATTAGACAGAAGCTCAGACTTTGATCATTGGGATGTATGAACATGACAACTGACCACATGTTCAATAACGCAGAAGACAATAATTAATTTATTTAAAAGTTCCTTTCTTTAGAGTCAGGAAAATAACACCAGGAAAGTAACACCAGTGTAATGATGTATTTAAAAAATGAGAGTGTGACCATTTTAAAAGAAAAAAGGGCTCTTGTACCAATAAACATAACATTTTCCCCAGTAATAAAAGCTAAGAAAACATACATAAATTAACAGTGGATTCCAAAAACAGAAGTACAGTATTAAGTAACCAAAGATATAAGAAACAACTTATAATAGCACCAAGAAACATCTCCAAAACTGAGGTTTGCATGCATAACAAATTCCCTTTTTTCAAAAATGGTGATTTTCAGGTACTTAAGGTATTTTCATCTGAAGAGTCACAGAGAACCCCTACAGCTTTTATTAGCAAGAACTGACATGACGGTATTGGGGAAAATCCAAACACGGCTACAATACTATGGGCTGGAGCAGAAGCTCCAGGGCTCACTGGTATCAACGGAGAAGCTATTCCACTGTTCCGTCCATTAACAGGGTGTTATGAAAATACAAAGTAAGGTCAAAACAAAGGACACTTCCAGCTAAAGTTTTAAACTCATAAAATTGTCATCAGTTACATGATTAAGTATTTAGTTATTATACAGTAAAATTTCTGACAGCAAGAGTCATTTACAACGATTTATCAAGAAAAGTGTACAAGTCCCCTTCTTTAGATGTTTTCTAAAAACAAGGTAGAGATACTCCTATGTTTGGGACCATTTGTTTATGATCTTTTCTGAAGAAAAAAGAGCTCAGCGAGCCCTTACAGGATCCTTCCTGGCCTGTGATACCCTACTGGCACTCAACTCAGCTATAGGATCCTTAGAGGAAAAGGGAGGAGAAGGCCAAATGTCACAGACCTTTTGAACCCCCAACCACAAAACATCACTCTTTAACTTCAACTTAGTTAAAATGGCACCTGCTTCCTAAGTGTTTTATAATTAATTCAATTTAAATTTTTTTTCTGTTCATGATGTTTATATGGGCTGGTATTTTTGAAACAATGCTCAGTGCACTGAGAAGACAGATAAAGAACATGCTCTTACATTGGGAGCCTTCAAATCCAAGAAGAGAAAAGCAAAGGACCCAAATAGTTCTATCACTGGCAATTCAAAACAGAAAGGATCATAGGGAGGTAGAGAGAAAAATAATTAAGAAAAGTGTATTATCAGAAGGGCCATTTACGCTGGTCACAGTGGCTCATGTCTGTAATCCCAGCACTTTGGGAGGCTGAGGTGGGCGAATCACGAGGTCAGGAGATTAAGACCATCCTGGCCAACATGGTGAAACCCCGTCTCTACTAAAAATACAAAACTTAGCTGGGTGTGGTGGTGTGCGTCTGTAGTCCCAGCCACTCAGAGGCTGAGGCAAGAGAATCGCTTGAACCTGGGAGGCGGAGATTGCAGTGAGCCAAGATTATGCCACTGCACTCCAGCCTGGCGACAGAGCAAGACTCCGTTTCCAAAAAAGAAAAAAAAGAAAGGGCTATTTAAATGATGCTATGAAGAATGAGCAGGACTTGAACATTTCAGGCAGGAATAGTGGGGAAAACAGAGGTGGAGATTATAGGACAAGTTTAAGGAATGACTGAGACAATTCAGTTGAAGTACAGAGTTATCTGCAGGATGGTAGGGGAAAACACAATAGAAAACATAGATGGGGACAAAGCATGGAAGATTGTGCACGCTTTGATTCTTGATTCTGCAAGAGATTATGCACGAGTTTTAATCCTGCATGAGAATGGCAAGAATGGTATTTGTCTCATTCACAATAACAAGCATAAAATAATCAGAATGAAATTAGTAGAGAAGAATTAGCCTGTTTTAGGGGAGTGAAAAAGCCCAATCTAAAAATTTGAAACTGGTATACCTGCAAAACCCTGTTTACAACAACTTAATAGATCCTTACCCCCATCCTCTCAAAAAAAAAATTTTATCAATGCATCATCACAAACCATTTATCCATGTAACTGGAAACCACAAGAGCTGAGAGACAGCCCACATCTCCACTACATTCAGATCCCTCTGAGGATTAGGAAATTTACAGTTTTTCTGGTTCCAGTACTAATCTCATTTTAGTCATTTACTAAGGACCCTGGACTATACAGTGATTTGTGAATTTCAAAATATGACATGGAAATCATTCTTGCTCACAAGGAACAAGCTGGGGAAACAAGATACATAAAACAATTTATCAACAAAAAATTATCAGATGCTCAGAAAAGGCAGGAAGTCATTAGAGAATAGGACAATATATAATAAGGCACTGTGGTCTCCCAGTGCTGCTGGCAACACAGCATTAGACCTGTGAATACATGTAACCCAGGAAGGCAAGATACCCTGACCAAAATTTCACAAGCCAAACAGAAAAAGATTGGGAGGGAGGAAGAAACTGATGCAAGTTAGACTAGCTTTTTTTTTTCTGGTCTCGCTCTGTCACCCAGGCTAGAGTGCAGAGTGTGATCTTGGCTCACTGTAGCCTTGACCTCTTAGACTCAAGCAATCCTCCCACCTCAGCCTCCTCAGTAACTGGGACAACAGGTGCACCCCAACACACCCAGCTAATTTTCTTTTTTTTTTTAAAGATGGGGGTCTCATTATATCGCCCACATTGGTCTGGAACTCCTGGCCTTAAGAAATCCTCCTGTTTGGCCTCCCAAAGTGCTGGGATTACAGGCATAAGCCACTGAACCTGGCTGATACTAACTCTTAATTTAACCATTGAGCTATATTCTGAAATAATGTAACAGTAAGGTTTTCTACTCAACTTCTTACGCCAAATAGATTTCAGGCAGTACATATGCTGTCACCACACCATGGAGAAACAATACTTAGAAATCTGAAGAGCAGGGAAAAGAATAATCCACACAGATAATGTTAAATAATATCTAACAGTTCAGTCCCTCATCCCTACTTTCTTGTGTCCCTGCCACTCTAATTAAGATAAGCAAACGGGAAGTGGAAGGAAAAAAAGATTTAGTCAAAAGTTGGCATTCCTGGAAAAATCAGAAATGATCAAGTCGCTGGTGCTTGTCACCCCTCACTTACCTCATCTGGACATGAAATTTCCACTAATGTTCTCTCACATTTTCTCATCCGCTGGAGCACTTACTTCTGTGCTTGGCTCTTGTCTATACTGTATTTGTTTAATTTTGTATTCTTCAGCTGATATATGTTTGAAACAGAATGATAAGGGTTGGCTCTGTGTCCCCACCCAAATCTCATCTCGAAATGTAATAATCCCCATGTGCTGTGGGAGGGACCTGGTGGGAGGTGACTGAATCATGAGGGCAGTTTTCCCCATACCGTTCTCGTGATAGTGAGTGAGTTCTCATGAGATCTGATGGTTTCGTAAGTGTCTGGTATTTCCCCTGCTGGCACTCATTCTCTTCTTGCCTGGTGCCATGTTAAGACATGACTTTGCTCTTAATTCACCATCCACCATGACTGTGAGGCCTCCCCAGCCATGTGGAACTGTGAGCCCATTAAACCTCTTTTTCTTTATACACTACCCAGTCTCAGGTATGTATTTATTAGCAGTGTGAGAATGGACTAATACACAGAGCATAATAAAATACAAATTCTACTCGTAAAAGGAGGTGAATGTCCTAGTAGAAAAGACTGCTTAAAAAAAAAAAAACAAAAATCAGGCTCTAGTGCTCTTCTCAAGTTTTTCCTCACCTTCCAGGCCCTCTCATTGGATGCTTACTGCTACTACCTTACCTCACCCCAGACGCAGAAGTGACTCCCCTACTGACACTGCAGCTCCAACACAGAGACAGTCTCCACTCCTTATTCTCTTCTGCACAATAAAAGAGGCACTAATGCTTCCGAAAAGAAATCTACTAAGTACTACTATATGAGAAAATATACGAAGAAAATACAGAAACTTAGGTTAGCAAAGTACTACAAAGTTTCCACTGCTACTTTTCTGGACTCAGTTTTCAAGGGCAGGTTTAAGTGCAGGACAAGACATCTTCTCTGGGTCCCTCACCTCCCAGCTACCAGTGCGTCTTACTTTCTACCACAAAGCAAGCAGTCTTCTAACTCTACTATCAAATTTGTATTCATCAGTTTAAAAAATGTTTACTGAGTATACACTATAAGCCTTATCTGGCTCTCTGCAGGCTACAAAGGCCAACGATTCAGAAAACTCCCTGCTATCTAGCAGACAATGATATACAAACATACATGCATCTAAATGTATGTGTGAGTCGGGTGGAGTGGCTCACACCTCTAATCCCGGCTACTTGGGAGGCTGAGCTGGGGGGACCGCTTGGGCCCAGGAGGTCAAGGCTGCAGTATTTCCTTATGTATATACATACATTAATATAAATAAATAAGTGCATGTATGTCTTATATACAATGTAAGATAGTGATGACTGCTATAATAAAACAACACGGAGGGAGTAAATGTAACCGAGAGTGATAGGGTTACTGCTCCTTGAAAATGCTTCTCTGAGAAAACTGGTATTTAAACTGAGAACCTAATGACAAGATAGAGCAAGCACTCTGAAAATCAATGAGGGGGGTTGAGTCCAGACAGAAGGAACAAGTTGGAAGGTGTGATACAGGAAAGGGAAGTACCTAATATAGCATTTTAAAAGATCACTTTGGCTGCTGTGCAATGAATGAATTGTGAAAGGGCAAAGGTAGAAACAAGGAGCTGATGAGGAAGCCTTTGCAGCAGTCCAGCTAGCAACAGAGATAGAGAGAAAGACAAAGACTAGAGTTAGCAACAGTTTGGATGTGGAAGATAAGGGGATGAATGAAGGAAGATTCTAGGAGCTTAGGAGATTTTCCATTTAGTTATGGATTCCAAGTTAAAAAGAATTATCTTTTTTGACCAACTGATAATGTCACGTTTACCTACTCAAGACACAATAAATAACATCACTTTTCAAGCAAAACCCATGCCACACATGGTAGCACAACCTGGTAACTTAAAAGCTGATAAAATGACACTCTATTGATGCAACAGTGGTAAGCTGTATAATAAAGAATCTTATGTGGTTTTCTCACCTACAATTTCTTGAATTAAAATTTCATAGAATATACTAAAAGGAAAGGAAAAATAAAAAGAAGGGAAAAGAAAAGTATTTATTAGGAAATGTCTTATTCCTAATACAGTGGTACTAATCAGAAATCTCTCATGGATCAAGGAGATGTGATGGGGAGTGGGGGGTCTTCTTTAAAACCAATTGCAAAACACCTATAATTAACTGCAAGGCCTTTGTTTCCTCAAGGAAAGGTCCAAGGTAAAAAGAAAACAAAAGATATTTCAGGAAGTTGAACAGTCCTCTAGATGGAAAGAATAGGCCCTGATATGGGTAATAGGACCTTAGAAGAGAAAAGACCCCCCACTCCAAGAAAGAACTAGGACAGAAAGGAAGGAAATCCCCAGATGAAAGTTGCTCATGAGAATTACATAGAAATCAAATAGTACGCATTGCTTTGTTTCATTTCTTTGTGCTCCTCTAATGTAAAGTAGTTCACTTGCCTTTTGGACCCCCTCAGCCTCCCCAGAAGGGAAAGTGGGGGTTTGTGTTTGTTGTTTTGTGCTGATGGCGGGGGGAGTTCTTCATGACCATGATATTTTTTAAGAATCCGGGGTGGTTGTTTGATAGAATATTCCACAATTTGAATATACCTGATTATTCACTCATTAAATTCAAGATTTTTAAGAAATCTTAAATACAACATAGTTGATATTGTATCCTCGAGTTCTTCCATCACATCAAAAGTAAAATAAAAAGTCAATTTATCCCAAACTGATAAAGCTTGATTACTTAAGATGGCATCCATTAAATTTCCTCACAGAAAGTATGCCATTTTTTTCTTAGCAAATAATCTGTAGAATGATACTTTGAAACTGTGATGATCCTATATCCAAACAATTTTCACCCATTATTAAAAATGAACATTAATGATTCTTGCTTTAATCAATATCTACATTGTTCACTGCACAATGATTAAAAAAACATAAAGACAAAGATCTTTGCCTGTCTTCTTTGTTGTTTCTGCAGTGGCTGAAACTGCCTAAAGAATAACATGCAAAGTAAGAGTTACTAAGTAAATGTATTAGTTAATCTGAGCAGCTGTAAGCCATTATTTTTACTGCTGTAATCTATGTCACCTACAAACATACTGCAGCATTATCCATTCCACTGTGAATGGACATTCAGACTGTATCCTGTTCTATTTATATAACAATGGTCCTTTGAATATTTTTGTACTTGTCTGGAACTTTGTATATGAGCTTCCTGGATCTATGTGTAAGAGCACAACTGCTGGATAGTATGAAACTCTTATAAATTCTTTATTTAAAAAGATCAAATCTATTCACTTTTCTTTATCTCAGTTATCATAATACTTAATCATAATACTTACACAAACTACCAGCAGTCCAGGACTCTTGTACTGGCCTACTAGCAGAACTCCCCACTACTACAGTTGCCCCCATCCAAGCCACATAGTGGTCAGTGAAATTTTCTTAAGGTATATATACTATTTTATCTCTCTCCTGCCTACATCTCTCATGGGTTTACATTATACTACGAAAAAACCATAGACATATAATGAAATAGAAATTATGAACCAAAGGATAGGAGGTGTGACGGGTAGAGAGACAGCATAATATAAGCTTGTTTAATCAGAACACGAGAAAGGGCTATGCTAGACTCGCCCTGAGAAAACTTTTTTAAAGCCTAAAAGGCCTTAACCTAAACAAAATTAATGTACCTGCCAGACTAAACATCTATACCTTTTAAATAAAGGTAACAAAATCCAAACACACAATGTAACATTTACAATGTCTAGAATCCAATCAACAATTAAGAGATAGGTAAAGACGCAAAACGTGATTCATATCAGAAGGAAAATAGCTGACAGAAATAAACCCAGAAATGAAGACTCTTAAAACAGTTGTTACAAATACTATTATAAGTTACAGCTATTACAAACAGGTAACATGATTTAGAGAAAAAAATAAACATGATGAGATAAACAAGAAAAAAACAAACATTTTAAGTTTTTAGATATTAAAATGACTAAAAAGTCCAATAATATATAAAAAGAATTATATACCATGACCAAATGGGATTTAGTCCTGGTATGCAAAGCTGATTCAACATCCAAAAATCAATTAATGTAATCCATCACATTAACAGGCTAAAGAAGAAAAATCCTATGATCATATAAATAGATGTAGAAAAAGCATTTAACAAAAATCAACAATCACTGAGTTCAGCAAACTAGGAATAAAGAGAAATTTCTTGTACTTGATAAAGAATATACACAAAAAGCCTACAGCTAACATTACACTTAATGACAAGAAACTGGATGCCTTCTCCCGAAAATCAGGAACAATACAAGAATGTCCCCTCTTACAACTCTTATTCAACATCTGACTGCAGATTCCAGCTTATGACGTATGTCAAGAAAAGGAAATAAAGAGTAAACAGACTGGGAAGGAATAAACAGAACTGTCTTCACTAGTGAATAAGATCACTGTCTATGAAGGAATTCCAAAAAAATCAGCAACAACAACAAAATTTTTGGAACTAATAAGCAATTATAGTAAGGTTACAGAATACAAATTAATATACAAAAGATTATCACATTCCTATATACCAGCAGTGAACAACTGGAACTTGAAATTAAAATAATGCCATTTACATTAGTACTAAAGAAATAACATAGGCATGAATCTTAAAACACATACAGCGTATCTATGAGGAAAACTACAAAACTCTGATGAAAGAAATGGATGAAAATCTAAATGTAGAGATAACCAATGTACATGCATAGGAAGATTCAATATTGTTAAGATATCAATCCTCCTCAACATGATCTATAGGTTGAACACAATTAAAATCAAAGTCCTAGCAATTTATTTTGTAGATATCAACAAACTGATTCTAAAGTTTACATGGAAAGGAAAAGACCCAGAATAGGCATCACAATATTGAAGAAAAAGAACAAATTCAAAAGACTAACAATACCCAACTTCAAGACTTACCATAAAGCTACAGACATCAAGACAGTATGGTATTGTCTAAGACAGACAAATTACTCAAGAGCCCAGAAATAGACCCACACAAATACAGTCAACTGAACTATGACAAAGAAGCAATGGCAATTAAATGGAGATAGTCTTTCCAAACAAAGGGTACTGGAATAACTGGATATTCATTACATAAGAAAATTAATCTTGCCACAATCCTTATACCTTTCACAAAAATTAACTCAAAATGGATCTCAGACCTAAATATACATTGCAGAACTATAAAATTTCTAGAGAAAAAATAGAACATCTAGGTAACTTTGGTTTAGCAATGAGTTTTTACATATAACACCAAAAGCACAAACCATTAAAAACTGGCACATTTAACTTCATTAAAATAAAAATTTCTGCAGCCCAAATAACATTCTTAAAAGAATAAAGACACAGCCGGGCATGGCGGCTGATGCCTGTAATCCCAGCACTTTGGGAGGCCGAGGTGGGCAGATCACCTGAGGTCAGGGGTTCGAGACTAGCCTGGCCAACATGACAAAACCCCATCTCTACTACAAATACAAAAAAAAAAAAAAAATTAGCCAGGCGTCGTGGCGGGTGCCTATAATCCCAGCTCTTCAGGAGGCTGAGGCAGGAGGATCACTTGAACCCGAGAGGCGGAGGTTGCAGTGAGCCAAGCTCACACCACTGCACTCCAGCCTGGGCAACAAGAGTGAGACTCCATCTCAAAAAAAAGAATAAAGACGTAAGTTATAGACTGGGAGAAAATATTTACAAAACCCATACCTAAGAAAGAACTTGTATCCAAAATACACAGAGCTCTTAAAACTCAACAATAAGAAAACAAACCACCCAATTGAAAAATGTTCAAAAGATCTGAAGAGACATCTCAATAAAAAAGAAACACAGATGGCAAATAATAGCATGAAAAGATGCTCAATATTATATGTCATGAGGGAATTGCAAACTGAAACTATGAGATACTACTATGCGCCTATTAGAACGGCTAAAATCCAAAACACTGACAACAATAAACATTGCCAAAGATGAAGGACACCTGAAGGAATGTCTCCAAGTTGAAATTTCTATAGCAAACACTGAAACAATAGAAATAGAGTACAAAATTTCCAACATAGTGGAGGGAGGAATGGGAAGGGTACATAAAATAAGAACAAGAGACTTTTTTTTAAAGTCATCATCAAAAAGAAGCCAAGAAAGAAAACAGAATCCAAACAATGGAACAAACAAAACCCCCAAAAAGTAGATTATATAAATAAATCAAAATATAATTTTAAATACAATAAATATAAATGGACTAAACTCTCCAACTAAAAGACAAGCTCCAGCAGGCTGAATAGAAAAACAATAAAATAAAAATCCAGTCCAAATTTAGATGTGCACTTCAAGAGACACACCTAAAACAACAGTTCACTGGCAGATGAAAAAGACAAAGAATGATACAAGGATAAAACAAAAATAAGCTTGTTTAGGAATATTAATATCATAATTAGACTTGAAAACAAAAATTGGTCATTATGTTTTGATAGCCAAGGAAACATGATACACTGTAATATACCTATTATCTAAACAGGGACAAAACCTAACAAGCAAGGAAAAATTGGAAAATCACTTTTTCAAATATAGGTCCATCAAATATCCAAAAACATCACAAGAAGGCTGGATGTGGTGACTCATGCCTATAATCCCAGCAATTTGGGAGGCCGAGGTGGGCAGATTACTTAAGGTTAGGAGTTCGAGACCAGCCTGGCCAACATGGTGAAACCTCATCTCTACTAAAAATACAAAAAAATTAGCCAGGTGTGGTGGCAGGCACCTGTAGTCATAGCTACTCGGGAGGCTGAGGCAGGAGAATTGCTTGAACCCGGGAGGCAGAGGTTGCAGTGAGCCCAGATTGTGCCAATGCACTCCAGCCTAGGTGACAGAGCGAGACTTTGTTTCAAAAAAAAAAAAAAAAAAAAGCCAGGCACGGTGGCTCACGCCTGTAATCCCAGCACTTTGGGAGGCAGAGGTGGGCAGATCACGAGGTCAGGAGATCAAGACCATCCTGGCTAACATGGTGAAACCTCGTCTCTACTGAAAATACAAAAAATTAGCCGGGCGTGGAGGCAGGCACCTGTAGTCCCAACTACTTGGGAGGCTGAGGCAAGAGAATGGCGTGAACCTGGGACGGGAGCTTGCAGTGAGCCGAGATCATGCCACTGCACTCCAGTCTGGGTGACAGAGCGAGACTCTGTCTCAAAAAAAAAAAAACACAGGCCGGGCGCAGTGGCTTATGCCTGTAATCTCAGCACTTTGGGAGGCCAAGGTGGGCAGATCACCCGAGGTCAGGAGTTCGAGACCAGCCTGGCCAACATGGTGAAACCCCATCTCTACTAAACTATAAAAATTGGCCAGGCATGGTGGTGGGTGCCTGTAATCCCAGCTACTCGGGAGGCTGAGACAGGAGAATCACTTGAACCCGGGAGGCGGAGGTTGCGTTGAGCCGAGATCACACCATTGCACTCTAGCCTGGGTGACAGAGTGAGACTCCATTGTCTTAATTTAAAAAAAAAAAAAAAAAAATCACTAGAAGTTTTGAATATCCTAACAGGTAGGTTTGACCTCTTGAGTTATCTATAAGACATTGCATATAATAATTTGAGAATATACATTCTTTTCAGGAACATACAGAATATATATATCAGAGTGACTTATTCCTTAGCCATAAAGCAATTTTCATCAAATCTGAAAGATTTTTAAATGAAAAAGCTGATACTCTCTGACCACAAAGCAATTAAGTTAGAAATCAATAATAATAAAAAAACTATTTTTTTTCAGTTATTTAGAAATATATCACTAGGCTTGGCATGGTGGCTCACACTTGTAATTCTAGCACTTTGGGAGGACAAAGCAGGAGGATCACTAGAGCCCAGGAATTTGAGACCAGCCTGGGCAACATGGCAAAACCTGTCTCTACAAAAAATACAAAAACAACAACAACAACAAAAATTAGCCAGAGGTGGTGGCATGTGCCCGTAGTCCCAGCTACTCCAGTGGCTGAGGTGGGAGGATCACTTGAGCCTAGGAGGTCGAGGCTACAGTGAGCCGTGATCACACCACTGCACTCCAGCCTCAATGACAGAGCAAGACTCTATCTCAAAAAATTAAAGAATTAAAATACATCACCAAATAACATATGAGTCAAAATCATAGCAGAAATCTGAAAATACTTAGAAATGAACAATCATGAAAAATATATCTCAAAGTTATTAAGTACAGTTTTCTGCCCAGAACCCTAGTTCAGGACATTGCCCCAACTGTTGTAAGTATTGTCAACCAAAAGCTGACTTGTCCTCAGCTTTCTGCCTAAGGTCATGCCCCTTCCTAGGGGCAGCCCACACCCACTAGATAGTTGATACAGGTGTACAAAGGCTGAATCCTCTTGCCCGAACTTGGAACAACTAAAAAAGACCAACAAATATTCATAGCTCTCTAAATTATTAGCTAATGCCTTTGTTGAGAGAGAATCAACTCAACTTTTCCCTTGGCTCAGTTTCCTTCATTCCCCCTCAAGTATTGGTCCCAAAAGTATTTCCCCCAATAAGCTTCCAGAGTCTACCTCCAAGGGATTACAAGCTATGATAAGAGGAGTACATTTGGAAAGCTGTTACAGTGATGTAGGCAAGGGATGACACTACCTTAAACAAAGAGAATAGCAACAGAAATGCAGAGAAGTAGATAAATTCAAGAAATATTTAGGAGATGGTGGTGATAGTCTGCAAATTTCAAAACCACACAATGAGATATAATAGTAAACACCTTGTCATGAAGAACGTCTTCTTGATGATTATCAAAATTGAGGCTTTTCTATGTCCTGCCTCTGTAATCTACGACACTGCAGATGGTGGAAACTCCATCAGCCTTAGCCACTGAATAAGGAGAGCATAGAACAAAACGCCTCCTTCTCACCCTACAACCTGACGAATGAGAATTGAACACACAGAATGAAGAAAAACTAAATCTGTGTTGTTTAAAGTGACAGGAAAGGGACAGTAAAAATGTGGTATAGTTGAGGTCTGGTGAACTAATGATAACTCCACAAATTCTAATTAAATTTAGCATATTACTAGAGTTTTCCAAGGATCTAGTTCAGAATCTACTGGGAAATTTGGCTGCCATGCACCATGTGACTACACTGAAAAATTCTGCTGTAGATACAAACAAGGAAACAGTTTAAATTCAAACAAATTGGGGAAATACACTCTACTATCAATGCATTACTCATTTTTTATTTGATCATAATTTTCCACTGATTTTATTGCTCTCTTTAAATCACAAAATAGTTATATTTAGTTTCATCATTATCAGTTTAGTTTTGGAGTATCATTTGAGTTGGCAGACCTCAGACTGAGGTGATGCACATTTGCATCAACACTATTTGGGGTCTGTAATTATCCAGTAACTAGTAAACATATATATGTTGGAGTCTATGATTTATCCACTTCTCTACTACTACTGCACACACACACACACACACACACACACACACACACCCTTTCCTCGGTGTGTCATACACATATATACAAATAACTATATAAACATATTTAAATAAGACTGAATCAATATTCAGTACCTACAAAAATATAATCAAGATGTATTATACACTAAACAAACCAATACATGACACTATTTTATGACACTATTTCTTTGGCAGAGAAAGGCAAAACTGATTTTGCCTGCCTATTATTTCTCTCTACTTAGGCAAATAAAAATACTAGATCCCTAACTCTGCTCCAGGGATTGGAAATCAGTGCATTTCAGTGCACAGATTAGAGCAAAACGCTTCACACACAGGAAGTTTCCAAACAAAAAAAGCAACGTTTTTTTCACATTACAATGTGTTTCCACATTCCTGCCTGAATGTTATGCACAGCCTTTTCCAACAGAGTAATAGAAAAAGGAAAAAAATGGTATACACGAATGACTAACAATAAAACAAGAGAAAGAAGATGAAGGACTGAGAGAAATAAAAGGAGACAGAAACAGCAAATTTAACAGTAAAAGACAGAAAAAGAACTTGTGAAATTATGCTTAAACCCAAATGTGCATGTTGGAATAATAAAAGAAAATGTAAGCACCCACTGGAAAAGAAAGAAGATAAAAAGCCACAGAACACAAGTTCCTGTCTCCCAGGGAATATCATTCTAATCTCAAATGACCACATCACTTCAATAATAGGAAAACAGCAAAATAAACATCTCATTATTTAATGGATTTCACATACATTATTTTAATGCCATTTTCTTTAACATAACTTTTCCTTAGGCATTATTCAATCTCCTTAAATATTAAATGTCTTCTCCTGAAGACGAAATTGGCAAATAAATTAACAAGATGTAAGATTGTGAAGAAGGTATAAATTGTAATGTTTTTGCAAAGGTTTCTTCCATATAACCTTAACCCCAGAGTCATATATAACATGTGAAAATTTTTCTAAGCTGCATGAAATAGACAAAATAAAAAGATTTCTGACTTAGCCACATATTTTTATCCCTCTTAAGTATGAATTATTGGTTGTATATAAACAACAAAAGTAACTTTTTAAAAAAATGTTGTATTATGCCAAAAGGAAGATGAGAAGAATAGGCAAAGGCAAACAGCCAGGGCAGAAAAGAAAGGACTACCATAGCCCCCACACACTACGCAGAGACAGGGCAGACACACTACGTCAGAAGACTAATAGTAAAATAAGTCAAATGGGAGAGCCAGACTTTCAAAGAACATAAGATGTCATGGGAACAGGCTGGTGTAAAGGCAATAAGGTTCAGTAAAAGATTTTCATGCATTTGAATCTTAGATTCCTATAAATTTCTATTAGTCCAGCCTAACGAACACAAGGACAGCCTACAAGAATTGATGACTCGTAGTCATTAACAAGTATATACTGAATTTATTTGAATAATCCTAGATCATTTTGTTTCAATTATCTATTTGCTGAAAGTTTATCATGTTTTGCTTAATATTCCTTTTTTTCCCCAGGTATCTCTATTATAAAATTGAAGATTAAGGGGGAAAAGGAAGAAAATTATAGTCAAATTCTGGTCTATAAATATTACAAAAGAACTTTAAAATATGTGATTGCTTAATTCATTTCTATACATATATATACATATTTCATTTTGATTCATTCGCCAAATAACCACTTGCTGAATATATACTCTGTAACAAGCATTAAGTATTAGAAATACAAAGAAAACTAACTCATGGTCAATTTTACTACAAAATAGTAACCAGCCAGATGTGGTGGCTCACACCTGTAATCAGAGCACTTTGGGAGGCCAAGGCAGGGGGATCACTTGAGGTCAGGAGTTTCAGACTAGTCTGGCCAACATGGTGAAACCTCATATCTATTAAAAACACAAAAATTAGCCAGGCGTGGTGGTGCATGCCTATAGTCCCAGCTAAGTGGGGGCTAAGGCAGATGAATTACTTGAACCCGGGAGGCAGAGGTTGCAGTGAGCTGAGATCACGCCACTGCCCTCCAGCCTGGGCAACAGAATGAGACTCTGTCACAAAAAAAAACCACAACAACAACAAAAATTTTACTATAAAATAGTAACCAAATTAATATAAAGCAATCATTTGCAAAGAAAAATAAAATTTATATATTGCAGAGAATCCTATACTATTTTAAGAAAAGAGCAATCCATCAATACAAATCAGTACATGTGGGGAAAAATATTTCTATATCAAACTAAGTCTTGGGAACATTGCGAGTCATGGGCAACACTTTATGAGATATTGCTCCTGTTTGTTATTATATTTTCTTTTTCTTTAACAATTATTTTAACTCAATCATCACTCCTTTCCTCTTTTAATAGTTACTTGAGAAAAATGTGCCTTATATTGTTATTGGGTAGAATGGTCATTATATATCCACAAGGTCTAATTAGTATATAGTGCTGTTCAAGTCCTCTATTCCCTCCCTTACTGATCTCTCTAGATGTTGCATCCATTACTAATAGTGTGCTATTAAAGTCTCCAACTATTATTGTAGAATTAGTCTGTTTCTCCCTTCAATTCCGTCAATGTTTATCTTAAGTATTTTAGGGCCATGTTTTCTGGTGCATATATATTTATAATTGTTAATCAATATAAAATGTCCTTCTTTGTCTCTTATAATAGTTTTGGACTTAAAGTTTATCTTGTCTGACATTAGTATGCCACCCCAGCTCTCTTTTGGTTACTATCTGCATGGGATATCTTTTTCCATCCTTTCACTTTCAACCTATTTGTGTCTCTGCATCTAAAGTGAGTTTCTTATAGACAGCATATAGTTGGGTCACTTTTTTTAATCTATTCTTCCCTCTGTCACAATAAGACATTACTCTACACACACACTAGGATGGCAATAGTTTTCCTTATAAAAGAAAGAAAATAACAAGGGTTGGCAAGGATATGAAGAGATTGAAACCCTTATACATTCTTGGTAGAAATGTAAAATGGGACAGCCACCATGGAAAATAATTTGCTAGTATCTCCAAAAGTTACACATAGGATTACCATATAACCCAGCAATTTCACTTCTAAGAATATACCCAAAATAATTGAAAACAGGTATACAAACAAATACATGGACATAAATGTTCATAGCAGTACCATTTACAATAGGCAAGAGGTAAAAACAACCCAAATGTCCATCAACAGATGAATAAATAGATAAGGCCAAGTGCAGTTGCTCATGTCTATAATCCCAGCACTCTGGGAGGCCAGTGTGGGTGGATCACTTGAGCCCAGGAATTCAAGATCAACCGAGGCAACATGGTGAAAACCCACTACAAAAAAATACAAAAATTAGTCAGGCATGGTGGCAGACACCTGTAGTCCTAGCTACTCAGGAGGGTAAGGCAGGAGGATTAGTAGAGCCCAGGAGATTAAAGCTGCAGTGAGCTGGGATCACACCACTGCACTCTACCCTGGGTAAAAGAGCGGGAAAAAAATAAAAAATAGACAAAATGTGGCATGTACATACAATAGAAAATTATCCAACCATAAAAAGGGATTAACGGTAGAACATGGATGAACCTTAAAAACACTATTCTGTGTGAAAGAAACCAGACACAAAAGTTCATATGTTGTGATTCCATTTATTTATATGAAATATCCCCAGAATAAGTAAATCCACAGAGACACAATGTAAATTAATGGTTGTCAGGGACTAGATGGAAAGAAAATAAGAAGTAGATACTAATAAGTACAGAGTTTCTTTGGGGAGTAATGAAGATGTTCTGAAATTAGATAGTGATTACAGTTACACAACCTTGTAAATATATCAAAAATCACCGAATTGTGCACTTCAGAAGGCTGAATTGTATAGTATTAAAAATTTATCTTAATTTTTAAAAATCTAATCTTTAGTATAAAAATCTGAACAAGTTACCTCCAGGCCAGGGGGTAGGGGAGAACTGACTTGGAAGGATCATGAGGGAAATCTCCAGGGAAACAGTATGTTCAGCACCTTGGTGGGATTCTAAGTTATATATATATGCATATGTCAAAATCAACAAATACAGACTTAAGATTTGTTCACATTATATTGTGTGCAAATTTGGTATCAAAATAACAAAACTATACAAATACTGAATTCAATTAATAACACATGTTGAAGTATTTAATGGGACATATACTGGTTGTGCAATTTACTCTGAAATGCAACAAAAATAAAATGGATTAGTATATGAACAGATAAGTGGTAAAGCAAATCTAGAAAAAGGTTAATAGTGGGATCTCAGTGTTGGGTATATGAGTATAAACTGTAACAATTATTTCAAAATGCTGTATGATTGAAATTTTTCAAAATAAAATATTTGGGGAAAAGTTAATGAATAAAAAAAATCTGCAAGTCATGAATACTATGCAGAAATTCAGAAAATAGTTATAAGACAGAGAATGACTGGGTGGCAGTATTAGAGCATCTTCTCTTGAAGACATGATACTTAGGCTAAGATATGAAAGACTGCGAGGAGTTATTTTTGTGAAGATATCAGCAAGAGTCTGCTAGGTCCTGCCATCCCCCTTCACCCTGCAAAAGATTAAAAAAAAAAAAAACTTATCCTAAGGCCCTGAAATTTGCTGTGTTCAAGTAAACTAATGTGACTGAAGTATGGTAGGCAAAGAAGGGAACAGTATACAATAAGACTGGAGAGAAAAGCAGGTGTCAAATTTCATAGGGATAGTAGTCAGAGTAAAGAATTGTGATTTTTATCTAAATTCAATGGAGTCATTGCAGAATTTAAAGCAGAAATGGGCTGGGATGAGATGAAATATGTCCTCGTTCTTTAAAGATTTTAAATATCTCACTGTCAGCTATGTGAAATGTTTAAGAAATGAGGTAAAGAAACTATTGCCACAGTCCCTGCAAAACACAAAAGTAGTTTGGAGGAGAGTGGTAGTAATGAAGACAGTGTATATGAGATGAACTGACAATGCCTACTGATGTATTTACAACAGGACGATGAGGAAAAGAGGCATCCAGGAGAGACTCAGTTTTGGCCTGACTGAAAGGGGTGACATTTATTGAGATTTGGAAATTCTGGGAGAAGTAGGTTTGTAGTATGGTAGACCTGAGGATCAAAAAAAAAGTTTTTATTTAAATTGGGCATGATTTGGGATTGTAAGAAAGACAAGCAAAGGAAAAGAATCTGAATAATCTGGAAGTTGTTAAAGGACAGGTTTTAGATTCACAATTTATTTTCCTTTCAAGAATCAATTTTGACTTGATTGTATTAAGGACCTTTGGCCCAGTAAAAAGATCAAACTTCAATGGAAATCAAGCCCACTGATTACTGTTGTCTATCATTGAGGTTAAAGACAAACTGAGGATCAATAGCTCTGTATCTCTCAACTTAGATAGATCAAAGGAAAAAATCAGGAACAAGAATGAGAGAAACCAGGTAGTCCAAAAAACAAATACATACAAGTAACATATTAAATCTTAACTGTCTCTCACCTCATCAAGGATAGGAGACTGTTTGCTTCTTTAATTCCATGTATAACACATTTGAGTACCTTACAGTATTTTACACAAAGTAGTCACTCAAATTTTAGCTGCCACCCTCTAATCCCATTAGTTTAGACACAGTATAATAAAAAGTCTGTGGTCTTTGGAGCCAAATAAACCTAAATTTAAACCAGGGTCCACCACTCAATAGTTCTGTGACCTTGAGCAAATTACTTACCATTCCTAATCATCAGTTTCCTTAAATGTAAACAAAAATAATTAAACCCAAGAATTAGCATTAGAAACAACATTTCCAAAGTGCCTGGCCTAGGGAAGAAATGCTCCATAAACTGGAGTTACCATTATGTAAAAGGCACTTAATTCATCAATGCTCAATACAGTGAGTTTCCTACTTTGGCAGCATAGATTAATGTTTCCAGAAGAAAAGCAAAGACATGAGAGAGGAGGAAATCACATAAAACAGGATAAATTTCATTTTCATCACATAACACAGAAAGAATTAAGAGAGAACTCTATGAATAGGTATAACACATGGACAATCAACAACTTACAAATGGATAGGTTCAAAGGTTTGATTATAAATCAGCTGTTTAGAACTAGGAACACATTTTCACATGGAATCATAATCATAGTTAAAATGTGATATATCTCAATAAAATCAGTAGTAAAAAACTTACGAAATATCAAACAACATAGAAAGACAACAGACTTTAATAAAACATAATTTAATTTATTTTAGAAAGTAGCACTTCAAGGAAAAGATTTTATGCGAGGCTTCTGAGGTGATTCAGAAGAGATTTTCAGAGACATTCTAAAAGCTTTATAAGAGCTGATGACCCTGGTTCTTTATGGCTATTTTACCTCAGATTTTATGGTTTCCCTTTCTTTCAGTATAAGCAAAACACCAGTACTCTTATACTTAATAGCCATGATTGCTATTATTTATTTCACAAGCAAGAGAGAGTAATTGGGGAAGAATTAGAAGAAAGATAGGAAAGAGAAAGGAGTCATAAAGGATGTGCCCAAGTACAAAGAAAAAAGACTTAGATTAGATTAGGTAACCTCAGTAGGAAAAAATAAAAAATGAAAAGGAGGTAAAGCACAGCATTAAAATATTGAGGGAGGAAAGCAAAGTGATGAGAACTAGTTAGACAGAGGCCCATCATGACGAACTGGTTATCTTAAAGGTGACAGGTTATAACAAAAGTGGAAAATGGCCAGGTGCATTGGCTTATGCCTGTAATCCCGGCACTTTGGGAGGCTGAGGTGGGCAGATCACCTAAGGTCAGGAGTTCGAGACCAGCCTGGCCAGTATGGTGAAACCCCGTCTCTACTAAAAATACAAAAAAATTAGCTGGCATTGTGGTGTGTGCCTGCAATCCCAGCTACTCAGGAGGTGAAGGCAGGAGAATCACCTGAACCCGGGAGGCAGAAGTTGCAGTGAGCAGAGATCGCGCCACTGTACTCCAACCTGGGCAACAAGAGTGAAAACTCTGTCTCAAAAAAAAAAAAAAAAAAAAAGAAAGAAATCGGAAGAAAAGGCATGAAAGCAAGCAAAGCAATCCACGGCCTGCCATTACACAAAGGGAATGCTCGCAAGTCCAAAATTCACCATTCAAAATGTGGCACTGCAGTGTAACTGTAAATTTTCTTCTAATCCCTTTATTTCCGTAAATTTCTCTAAATACTGTCCTTTTTTATGTAGATACTATAATAATAATAGTAGTATTATTATATCCAGTGAGGTTGATAATATCTAACCTAGAACTAGAAAAAGCTTTTTAAATGTAAAGATGTCTGACAGGATGGAATTAAACTATTTTAGAAAACTATCCTCAAAAGCCAGTAGGTATATTACATGCCTCTTAGGCAATGAGGAACACCAGTGATTTCAAACCATGAACAGAAACTTTTGATTTTTCTCCATAAAGAAACCACAGAATCAGTTCTATATAGTCCAATTTATTTAGCAGTTGAGCAAATGTTCCTATGAAGTACTGAAATGCTTTTTGAAATGTTAATGATTCTGAAAAAAAATAATGAAGAGATGAGGTAGTCAGATAAAATAAGATTTTCTATGGTCTGGTCTTAAATCCAGGACCTATATCAATAAGACAGATTTTTGCAAAGCGAACAACAAAACACACTTAATGATGAGCAAAGCCCAAATAATTTAGACAGAACCAACTACAAACAAGGATGCAACAAACCAAACTGCTTTTCAGGTCACTAAAGACCTGCTAAGTTAGACTGTCCCACTTCCAAAGAACACGCTTACTAGTACAAGCGATCACTTCCAGACCAATAAGATATTTCTACATATCACAACCATATGAACTTTGCCAAATCAAATGCTCTCTAGAGGCAGAAAATAGATCTAAATAATCTTAAGGAGAAAACAGGCCTACAGAAATGTTCGTGTGGCACGATGAGATGCTTGGACTGAGGCGTGCAGGAATGCTGAGAAGATGCTGGGATCCCTGACTACAAGCATTGCCTAATTTCTCTCATCTCTGTACAAATTTCTGTCAAATGTATACAATTACTGATTTGATTATTAAACCTGCGAAGTTATTTAACAATATTGTTAATCCATGATAATAGCATGCCCTTACACATTTTCTCAATTAGCAGATACCAAAAATAGTTCTCATGACCGCCAAGAATATTTTTAAAATTAAAAAGTTGCGAGCCGTGGGCGGTGGCTCACGCCTGTAATCCCAGCACTTTGGGAGGCTGAGGCGGGTGGATCACCTGAGGTCAGGAGTTCGAGACCAGCCTGGTCAACACAGTGAAACTCCATCTCTATTAAAAATACAAAAAATTAGCTGGGCGTGATGGCAGGCACCTGTAATCCCAGCTACTAGGGAGGCTGAGGCAGGAGAATTGCTTGAACCCGGGAGGCAGAGGTTGCAGTGAGCCGAGATCGTGCCATTGCACTCCAGCCTGGGCAATGAGAGCAAAACTCCACCTTAAAAAAAAAAAAAAGAAAAGAAAAAGAAAAGAAATTAAAAAGTTGGGAAACACTGCCCAAATACAAGTACATGTAAAACAGCCATTAAAAACTCCTCCAGTCTACCTTTTATTCCAATTTAGATCATTCAGTTCTAATTTCCCACATCTATTTTATCTTTCCCATCTAACAAGATTAAGTTGATACCTAACATCTTAGAAAAAGGCAAAAACTTAAAGAACTATGTCACATATGGTAACTTCATTTTAATCCAAATGTTCTTAATTTTAACAAACCACATTCAACTATGTACATATAAATTGACATTAAACTTATATCCAATCTCTAGAATTCTTAAGACAATTCCTCTTCGAATTAGCCTGTGATTTTGTCTTACAAAAGAGCTATGTATAGTTAAGGTCAAATTACTCTTTAAAGTCTCCTTTAATAATAGAATTTGGTAATTCAACTGATACATTCTTCCAGAGCAACAAGTAATCAAAATCTAAAACTATTAAAGTATTATTTGCTCTATGGGAATTACTTATTACCTGTTGACTCAACCGTATCTGCTGAAAGACACAGAAATCCTACCAAAGTTAATTTAAGGACTTACCAATTTCCCTTGCAATTCTGACAGCTTCTTCTGCATCCTGTAAAAGCAGGAAATGAGACTCAACATTAATCCCATGAGGCATTGCACAATGTCTTTAGGGCAGTCATATATTGCACTACTGTCTCCTCCGATTCATTTAATGTTCAATTTTACTACCTTCTAACTCTTTTCATTCAGAGAAATGTAAAATTAATACCATAAGTGGAATGTAAATTCTACCTCATCATTATTATATTAAGAAACTCAAAGCAGTTGAAATGAGCTGGCAGGAAGCACCACCAGAATTGCCAATGATTTGGTGCCGTTGCCGGAATTTAATGGCAGAATTTAGATGTTTACAATCAATACTGAATCATAAATCAGGTCATTAAAGCTTGTCCGCAGCCAGCCTGTTTCTGTCCAATGTTATGTGTCATGTTTTCCTAGATTCTGTCAGCAGGGGGAGTTGATTCTCTATTGTTTGGGAGCAGTTGATCGATTTTCCAGAAATATAAAAGTTAATTTCCAGTACCTACAGGAATTACGAATTGTTCCAAAAAATCCCTTTGGTAATCTGCATTACCTTTTCTTTTCTACTGTTTCTTTCTTTTTTTTTTTTTCAGGTACATATTTTATCTCTACAACTGTATCTTGTTACATAAATTAAAACTTTAATTTCAATGAACCAATTACTGGAGAAAAAAACTCCAAAAAGCAAAAGAAAGAAAACACCTTCCTAAACAGTAAGGGGTAAAAGTTTATCCATTTAAGGATTAGTTATTGCTAAATATTAACCAATGCCACTTCTACCTCTAAGAAGATGAAAAGACAAAAACTTCCCTTGAATCTAAGTAATTTCACTGATCATTAACCCTCACCTAACACATCCAACACAGGACACTGCTGAATCATTTCCCCAAATAACAATAAAGATGATGTTGAAATCTAAGCCTCCTTCGTGTGTGTGTGTGTGTGTGTGTGTGTGTGTGTAATTCAGTGACACAAACTAAACTACCACAAAGACTGACAATATTGTTTTGAAACCACAGCTGGTAAGTGTGACTGAATTTTTAGAAAATGACTAAAATACTGAAGTGAAGCCCAGTGTTTTTAAGCTTTTAAGCTAATACATTTAAAATGTAGAGCAACCATGTCAGAATCCTCCGAGAAAGGGGGGAAAGGGGGGATGTTTATAACTGGTTCACCTATGTCTAATAAAAAAAATCTTCCTTAAAGTTCTTCAGTACCTAATAACATCCCCTGAATAAGGAGGTTGGCAGGGGAAGTTGTCAGAAAAATTTAATTTCCTTTCATTAGCCAGTCTGCTCCACAAATAGGTGCTTGTTAAGTTCAAAGGGGTCCTGAAAGCGACATCAGTTTTAAGTTGTTTTTTTTTTTTTTAACTCCAAGCAGTCACATCTGCTAATGAGATTTTCCAAATAACAATTGTTTTCAAGTCAGAGATAAATCTATATCTCCCCCTCTATGCCTTCCAAAATCAAGGTTTACTGCTTTATTACACCTTGCTGTTTTTGCTGACCCTACATTCTCCAAATTTTAGCTTAAAGGGATAAAAATCCATGAAAAGGGTCATTTAAGAATGTTAGTGGTTTCCACACATTGAGTTGGAAGGTTCTTTGTTCCAGCCAGTGACAGTTATTGGAGAATACTTCCCCTTAATAGCCTCTCTGTCAGGAAGTGTTAAACCTGCCAAATGCGAACAATTAGTGCCTCTTGAACAAAATACAGGAAGAGTGATGGCTGATGAAGACTGGATTATAATAAACCTAGAAGAAAACTTTTAACATTTCTTTCCAATGTGATGAGAGAAAATAAACTGCTATCTAAAAAGTTCATCACTTCAGAGAACTAATAGGCAAGTTTTAAAAGGTAATTCAAAAATTCATTAGACATATTTTGTCACTTATTTGTATATACATGTTATAGCTGTGTGTGTGGATATATAAAACCACATCTATATCTGACACAGCAAACTAAAAATTCCACTGCCACAAATCCAACACTTCTATAGCATGCCACAAAGCAAGCTTATCTTTCAACTTAACAGCATGCTAAGTTTTCTTACTACGAAAATCAAATTCTTCTAAATGAACTTTCAAATAAAATCAAGCTGCCTTAAAAATTAACTTTTCACTTGTCACTCATTCATCCAAAAATACTTTACTGAGGACCTATTATGCACTGGACATTAAAAGCTCTTATTACTGTTTCAATAATGAACTACTAAATATTATACACTCAGCTCCAATATGGTCTTTGAGAACATGAAGTTTTATTATCAGGCTCTACAAAATTACTTTTGAAGAGATAAAAAGCCCTATATAGCTCCAAATTCAATGGCACTAAGTGACATCACACTGTAAAGGTTGTCTATAACATCATAAGTTTAAAATTTTAATCAAATTCTGAATCAACTAAAAAAAGGACCAACAATCATCACAAAAGATTAAATTAAAAGCTCACAGAAAAACAGTTCCAGAAGGATACTATCTACGCTCAGCCTTGCTCCTAATTACAGAAATACAAATTAAAACAATGAGATCTCACTTTTCCTCTAGCAAATTAAAATCTGATAATGGCCAGGATGACAAAGTTAAATACTTCTCATATTACTGGTGTCATAGAAAATGGTATTAACTTTTTTAAAAGAAATTGTCAGTATCTATCAAAAGTTTGAGGACACGTTATCGTTTGTTCTGAAATTTTACTCCTGGGAAGTCATCCTACAGATATACCCACATGAGTGGACACAGAGAGACATACAAAGAAATTCATTATTTTGAACTTGGTGGTGGTGTTTTAATAAGAAAAAAATTCTGAAAAACAATTTAATAAGCCTTCAATAAAGGACTGGTACATCCATAAAATGAAATATTAGCCTTTAAAAAGAATGCAGTTGATCTATATGTTCTTATTCAACCACTTATACATTAATTCAGTAACTATCTGCCCAGCAACACTACATGAAATACATTTTCTGCCTTCATGGAGCTTATTACAAACTAGTGAGAGAAACAGAAAATAAACAAATCAATTGATAACTAAAATAAATGTTACATAGAAACAGAGTACTCAGGCAAGAATACTAGGGAGAACTTGTTTCCGACAGGTTGCTCAGAAAGGGTCCTTCTGGAGTAAAATTTTAAACCTAAGGATAAAGACATCTAGCCAGGCCAAGCACAGTGGCTCACACCGGTAATCCCAGCACTTTGGGAGGCCAAGATGTGAGGATCACTTGAGGGTAGGAGTTTGACACTAGCCTGGGCAACATGGCAAGATCTCTATCTCTACAAAAAATACAAAAATTACTGAGTGTGGTGGTGGGACCTGTAGTCCCAGCTACTTGGGAGGCTGAGGCAGGAGGATCGCATGAGCCCAGCAGGTCAGAGCTGCAGTGAGCCATGATGGCGCCACTGCACTCCTGCCTGGGAAATAAAGTGAGACTCTGTCTCTAAAACCACACACATACACACACACACATGCACACACACATAAACATAAACAGCTAGCTACCATGGAAAGATCAGGGAGAAAGGACACTAGACAGAGGGAACCACATATATAAAAATCCTAGATGAGGAAGCAATTTAATAGGGAAAGATTATCAGGCAGCTAAAGCTGAAACACAGTAAGGAAGTGGCAGCAAAGCACAAGATAAGGAGGCATGGACGGCGTGGCCCTGTTCTGGCCAGGTCTTATGGGATTTGGTACACGGTCCAAGATGCCTTGGTTCTATACAAGGCAATGATGAATGACAATTAAGCTTTAAGAGAGTAACTCTTACGCTGTAAAAATAAGCAAAATAAAGTATATACTGGGGGCGGGGGTAGCAAGTTGGAGTACATAGAGTATGACCTTACCTACATTAAGACAGAAATACACATTTGAATGCACAGCAAAGTTTATGCATTAGACAGCTACAGAAACCAATTTACTGCTCAAAAGTAGGATAGACAGCCGGGCATGGTAACTCAGGCCTATAATCCCAGCTACTCAGGAGGCCCAGGCAGGAAGATCACTTGAGCCCAGGAGTTCTGTACCGACTTAAGCAATGTCGCAAGACCTTGTCTGTATTTAAAAATAAATAAATAAATAAATTTAAAAGGTAGGATTCAAAGTTGTAGGAAAAGGGAAATTAAAATTGTATGCTCTTAGGTACACGTTGAACTTTTTTACCATAAGAATCATAATTCCATACTTCATATTTTCATAGTTTAAAAATTAAATCAGCCATGCCTGAAGTTGTTGATCAAATTATTAATGATTTTGAGAATATGAAATGTTATCAAAACAAACTAGGAGTCCCCAAAATCCACTTAAGCTTTTCATGACATCCCACTGCCTCAAAACCAAGTTCGAACTCCCTAGGCTGGTTTCAATACTTGATCCTGTCTGCCTAAGCGTGAGTCTCAGCCCCAGCCCTGTTCATCTTGCACCCTGCAGCCCAAGTCCCCAGCCTTGCGCAGCCTTCTCAGTTCAGCCAGCCTCAGCCAGGAACTCTCTCCCTTTTTACCAAACCAGCTTTATTACAATAGGCCCAATTCTGGGCCCTGAAGACACAGGACGGAACAAGAAAGACATCATCTTGGCCAACAGGTAATTTACAGGCTGGTGGAAAAGACAAACCTTAAATACAGCCACACAGCAGCTAAGGAATGATTATGTGGTGCGTGTTATGTACAAGTTTTAAAGAGGGCATGGGACAACAGGGGATCTCTAATCCAAAAATAGATTCCCGAAAACTTTCTCAGGCGTGGTAACTGAAAAGACACCTAAGAAATAGAAGCGTAGTGAAAAACAGTGTCTGGGACCTGAAGAGAGAGGCTAGGGGAAGGCTGGGCCTCACAGCCACATGAGAGAAACTGAACTGCAGCCTCAGAGCAAGTAAATGAAGGGCTCGCTCTGGTTGCAGGCTCGAGAATTCTGGCATAGCATCTGCTTACTTATCATGTGCACTGTCCACCCTCTGCACCTCCCTAGCCCATTAAAATGTAAGCTCCCTAAGGACAGAAACCCTTGTCCAGCTGGTTCAAGTTAGGTATTTCAAATCCCGAGCACATGCCTGGCACAGTCGTTATTCAATCAACAGTTGTTGGAAGAATAAATGAATGAATGAACAAACAAATGAACACTTTGAGAGGCAAGAGGGATCTGAAGAGTCAGGCTGGGAGGCAGTAGTCTGGGTAACAGGAAAATGACCATTTCCTCCCAGAGTCCAGGGTGGCATGCTTCCAGTTTCAGCTAATGCCATGTTCTTTCTCTTTTTTTGAGATGGAGTCTCTGTCACTCAGGCTGGAGTGCAGTGGCACGATCTCGGCTCACTGCAATCTTTGCCTCCTGGGTTCAAGTAATTCTCTTGCCTTAGCCTCCTGAGTAGCTGGGACTACAGGCAAACACCACCACACCCCGCTAATTTTTGTATTTTAAGTAGAGACAGGGTTTCACCATTTTTGGCCAGGCTGATCTCTAACTCCTGACCTCAGGTGATCCACCCACCTCGGCTTCCCAAAGTGCTAGGATTACAGGCATGAGCCACCGCGCCCAGCCTGCCACTTTCTTTAGAGTGCCTTTCCAGTCCTCCCACACCTGGCTAGGTATCATTGCCACATGAACACATACACCACGCCCTGCAATTATGCAGCCCTTTTCACACTTAATCTTCATGAGGGCAACAACTGTCTTACTCTCTACTAAATCCCCAGAGCTTAGCAAATTAATGCAATCAACGCATTATTTCTTCCATGAATAAACAACTATCTGCATCAGCTTCCATAAAAATTAAGTCTGTTAGGATAAGACACAATCTCACAAATGCCAACAGAACTATTTATCTCCAGAGCAGCAGTTTTATAAGTGAGCTAACTGACATCCAAAGGCAGGGGTTCAGGGCAGGGACTCAAGAACCAGACAGGCTTCTGTTAGCAATGCTTGTTCCCCAGTGCCATAAAGAAATAGCACTGGAACATAAATTTAATTTCCTCAGCAAGGCCATGTTTACTTTCTGCAGAAAGGGTACACTCGCCAGCAGTTTTGCCATGAGAGTACACTGAACAAAGGAGACAGGGTCATTTATAACCTGAGGCACCCCCCCCACTGCTGTGTCAGGTTTCCACTGGCTGGAACAGGACCTCACATTTTGTATTTGCCCCAAGTGGCTAGCAACGTAGAACTTTTTAAAAGAGGCAACGGCAGAGGAGCACAAAGGAAGGAGGGAGTAACTTGTGGAATACTGAGAAAGGTAAAAACACCTTCAAATAAGGAAGAGGAACAGGCTATGACTTAATGCTTGCTTGGACCAGTATAAGCACGCCAGGGCAAATATTTAGGCTAAATTGTGGGAGCTAAGAACACAAAGTACATTGATTTCTTTATTACAGCTAGCAGATATTTAAGAATGTTAGCACAGGTCTTAGAATAAATTTTGCTTCTAAGAGAAGTTACTATTTATTCCTAATTAGATGGGGAGGAAAGTCTTTGAAGAGGAACCTCTACTTTACTTTTTACACTTCGGTTTTGCTTCAGTTTAAAACACGGTGCACTCAATGAAATACTGTTGGCATTGGGCAAAACCAAGCTCGATATTTTCGGGATTCTCAGTCCAGCACTTCTTCCACCACATCTTGCAACTTCCAGAGTTTGAATTTTAGGTTTTGTAAAACCTGCTCTTCTAAAAAATATAGTTCTACTCCATAATTTTTAAGTAAAGTGTCGCATTAGGAAAAAAAAATCAAATTCTACATGGCAGTAAGTTTTCAAATTGAAAAGCCACAAGTTTAAGTTATAATACAAAACAATAGAAAGCAGCTCATTTCAATGTATAGATACCAAACTTTATTTCATAAAAATGTAACAGGTTAAACTTTATTTTACTAAATATACTTTGTGCTTTTTTTTTTTTTTTTTTTTTTTTGAGAAAGAGTCTCAATGTGTTGCCCAGGCTGGAGTGCAATGGAGCGATCCCCGCTCATTGCAACCTCCACCTCCCAGGTTCAAACGATTCTCCTGCCTAAGCCTCCCGAGTAGCTGGAATTATAGGCACACACCACCACGTATGACTAATTTTTTTTGTATTTTTAGTAGAGATGGGGTTTCACCATCTTGGCAGGCTAGTTTCGAACTCCTGACCTCAAGTGATCCTCCCACCTCAGCCTCCCAAAGTGCTAGGATTACAGGAGTGAGCCACCATGCCCAGCCTTTGTTCTTTATTTATATAAAATAAATATATTTTAAACAAAACAACATTATCTCTTCACAAATACAGCTTGGCAATATTTGAAGAAAAGGTGGAGCTGATTATTCTTAACACTCTTTAAAATATTCTTAAGACAGCTCTCACATCTATGATTACATGACACATAAAACATGAAAATATGAAACGGCTTAGAACAATAGATTCTGTTAACATAATGTTCAATAATATCCTATAATTTATTAAAAGAAAATTTCTGACACATTACACAATAATCCTCCCCAAAGTGGAAGAAAAGTCAAATATGCCAAGCGTGGTGGCTCATGCCTGTAATCCCAGCACTTTGGGAGGCTGAGGCAGGCGGATCATCTGAGGTCAGGAGTTTGAGACCAGCCTGGCCAACATGGTGAAATCCCGTATTTACTAAAAATACAAAAATTACCCGGGCGTGGTGGCACGCGCCTTTAATCCCAGCTACTCTGGGGGCTGAGGCAGGGGAATTGATTGAACCTGGGAGGCAGAAGTTGCAGTGAGACGAGATGGCACCACTGCACTCTAGCCTGGGTGACAGAGCAAGATGCTGTCTGGAAAAAAAAAAAAAGAAAAAGTCAAATATAAAAATTTCAGCAGAATTGATAAAACAAATTTGATGCTATTCATTTTCCCTTAAAAATTTTTCATTTGAAGTGTTTAGAATAGTTTTATTTTCATATCACAAGTAATACAATTGAGAAAACAAAAAGTACACAAAAAAATTAAAAATGTGTCAGCAAAAATGCTCAGATGATCGTATTTCTGATGGTTTCCAATCAGGAGGTAGGAAAAAAGAAGAGTCCGATGATATAATTTTATTCTATTCTTCTAAGTGATAAACATCCCCATGGTCCATTCTTTCTGTAATCCTAGCTTGTCCTGAGGGAAGGCACACTCAGGTTCTGAAGCTATTTAACTCTTTTGAGCACCGATGGGGAAAGAGTTACAGGAAAGTACTAAGAATACAATGCCAAAAGAGCAGCTTAAGAAAAGGAGACAAGGGAAAGAAACCAAGCGAACCAGTACCCATTTCTTTTATTCCTCTTATTCCTCTATTACAAAACAACTCATATTAAGTGGGCTCTATCATCCAACCCAAGAATAATAACAGTAAAAAGTACCATTTAACTGTGAATATGATGGGAGTGGTGGATGATGCTACAAAAACTAACTAAAGGGTAGTAAAAACCAACCAGAAAAAACGTGAAAAGGGTTAACAAAAATCTGGTGCCTTTTCTGCAAGTGTCATTTATTTGTTAATACCTAGAACATGGCCTGCTGGGTAACCAAGCCTTGCAGTTAAGAGCTCAGGTGTGGGCCGGGCACAACGGCTCCTGCCTGTAATCCCAGCACTTTGGGAGGCAGAGGCAGGCGGATCACCTGAGGTCAGGAATTCAAGACCAGCCTGGCCGATATGGTGAAACCCTGTCTCTACCAAAAAAAAAAAAAAAAAAATTAGCCGGGCGTGGTGGCGCATGCCTGTAATCCCAGCTACTCAGGAGGCGGAGGTTGCAGTGAGCCAAGACAGTGCCACTGCACTCCAGTATGGGCGACAGAGCAAGACTTCGTCTCAAAGAAAAAAAGAACACAGGCACTATGCCAGAAGGCTTGGGCTCCAATACTGCTTCTGTGACTGTGACTGAGTTACTAGAGTGCCTCTCCGGTATTCGGTTTCCTCACCTGTAAAATGGACATAATAACAGTATCTATCACATAGGGTTATTAAGAAGATGAAATTAGTCAAGGCTGAAACACATTAGAACAGTACCTGGCCCACAACAGGTATTCAATTAAGGTTAGTAATTGTGAGAAAATGGGCAGCTTGCCACCCCAAACTACCATGTTGGTACCTTCCCTGCCTGGCCTTACTTGTTATATCCTGTGTCATTACTCATCTTCTGAACCCAGATAACATAGAACTAACCCTGGCACTACAATACTGGAAAAAACATGTACTTCCTCTCTCATAATGCACTGGATCAGACAATGTACGAACTCGGTACTGCTGGTGAACAGGGCAAAACACAGGGAAGCGCAGAAAACACTACAACAAAGACAGGCACATTCGAATCATTCTTCCCAGTTGCTAAACACCCATACATTTTTATAGCGGTATTAGTGTCAACACCGACCACCATTCATGATTCAGACATCTTTCTCACTTGCTACTGCCTACTTACCAATCCTTAATTTTCTACTCTGTGGATGAGAATCCTGCTATCCATTCATATGAAAGCCACTTAGGAGTTTACTTTCCTCAGCTGGTTCTAGAAGGGAATCAGTGACTGTTTATTTAAAAAAAAATCATGTGTTTCAAGACACTACAGGTAAGAGCTATATCTGTACCCTAAAAGCTGTCCTCAAACTATTCTGCATTCATATATAAAGTAAAGCAGAAACTTTTAAACAATCCTGGGCTCAGGAATGGCTTTCTAGCTTCCACATAATCCAGTTAACTCAAAGTCAGGCAGAAGATTCTTTCTGTTTTAATATACTTTCAAATCTTTCGGCCGGACACAGTGGCTCATGCCTGCAATTCCAGCACTTTGGGAGGCCGTGGGGGAGGATCACTTGAGGCCAGGAGTTCCAGACAAGCCTGGGCAACATGGCAAAACCCTATCACTACTAAAAACACAAAAATTAGCCGGGTGTGGCAGCCCACACCTGTAAACCCAGCTACTTGAGAGGCTGAGGCACAAGAATCACTTGAAACCGGAAGGTGGTGCTTTTCGGTGAGCCAAGATCGTGCCACTGCACTCCAGCCTGGGTGACTGAACGACACTCTTCGTCTCAAAGAAAAAAAAAAAGCTTTCTAAAATTTAGTACACTTTTCTATCATTGTAAAAACAGCATAGTTAAAATAATTGAGTCTTTTTTTCCAAAATATAAAACCTTTGAGGCTTCATCAGGAAAACTGATTATTCTTGGTTTAGCAGGGACAAATACACTAATGTTTAATGTTATACTTTCTAACTGCTGAGACACAGCTTGTCTCCAATATTTTAGTTTTTGTTTTTAGGGTCTTTTTTAAATGATTTCCTTCACACTACCTTTTTTAGTTATTTGCCTCCTTCTGCTAAAGCAAAAGTACAGTTTTTAAAATCTGGCTAATTAGGTGATAAAAAACAATTACTACTTTAAATCTATACTGCCTAATTTACAGAACTCATTCAAATACACGGCCATACTCTGTTCTGTGGTGTAAACGGGTATTACTATTTCCTCTTAACGAACAATTAGAACTAAAAGACATTAAATGAATTTCTTCTGAAACTGGTGTGCAAATAGGTATTACAACCAAATGCAGTAAAATAATCATCAATGATCCTTCCCTCCACTTCACACCTGACATTGAACAGATCACATAATCCCATGGATTCCATTTCCACTATCTTTCTCAACACCATCTACTTTGTTGCATACGATACTTTATTTTAGGGGCCTGCCGTTTCTATCCTGGATTAGAAGAGGATCCTAATTTGTCTACCAACTTCAAGTTTTGCCATGCTCCAATTTATCTTCCACACAACAAACCAAAATGAGTTTTCTAATGCCACAATTCTGTCATGTTAACTCTTCTGCATGAAATTATTCAGAGGCTCCCAAAACCACAAGAATAGCCTTCAAAATAAGTTACATCACATTCAAGCCCATACATATCTGGATCCTAATTTTCTCTCTAGCTCCCTTTCTAACCGCAGCCCCTAATACTACAAATCTGCAGTTTTCCATAGTTCTCACTGTCTCTCACCTCCAGGATTTTGCAATAAGACGTTTTCACTGACATTAAAGCTGTGTCCACCATCAATCTCACTTTTCAGCTAACTCACTAACCACTCAGACTTCAGGTTTCACTTAGCCATCATTTCCATTGGAAAATCTGCAATGATACCCTAAAACTAGGTTACATGCCCATCCTATATACATAGGCCCCTGCGCCTTGAGCTTAGCATTTTCAAAATGTAGTCAATTGTCTGAATACTTGCAGTCCTCCTGAAGAAGTGAGAGGTGACAGCGTGCTGGCAGTCCTCACAGCCCTCGCTCGCTCTCGGCGCCTCCTCTGCCTGGGCTCCCACTTTGGCGGCACTTGAGGAGCCCTTCAGCCCACCGCTGCACTGTGGGAGCCCCTTTCTGGGCTGGCCAAGGCCAGAGCCGGCTCCCTCAGCTTCCAGGGAGATGTGGAGGGAGAGGCGCGAGCGGTAACCAGGGCTGCGCGCCGGGCTTGCGGGCCAGCTGGAGTTCCGGGTGGGCGTGGGCTTGGCGGGCCCACACTCGGAGCAGCCGGCCGGCCCTGCTGGCCCCTGGCAGTGAGGGGCTTAGCATCCAGGCCAGTGGCTGCAGAGGGTATACTGGGTCCCCCAGCAGTGCCGGCCCACCGGGGCTGCGCTCGATTTCTCACCGGGCCTTAGCGACCTTCCCGCTGGGCACAGCTGGGGACCTGCAGCCTGCCATGCCTGAGCCTCCCACCCCCTCCATGGGCTCCTGTGCAACCGAGGCTCCCCGATAAGCGCCGCCCCCTGCTCCACGTCGCCCAGTCCCATCGACCACCCAAGGGCTGAGGAGTGCGGGCGTAGGGGGCGGGACTGGCAGGCAGCTCCACCTGCAGCCCCGGTTTGGGATCCACTGGGTGAAGCCAGCTGGGCTCCTGAGTCTGGTGGGGAGGTGAAGAACCTTCATGTCTAGCTCGGGGATTGTAAATACACCAATCAGCACCGTGTCTAGCTCAGGGTTTGTGAATACACCAATCGACACTGTATCTAGCTACTCTGGTGGGGCCTTGGAGAACCTTTATGTCTAGCTCAGGGATTGTAAATACACCAATCAGCACTCTGTATCTAGCTCAAGGTTTATAAACACACCAATCAGCACCATGTGTCTAGCTCAGGGTTTGTGAATGCACCAATCGACACTCTGTATCTAGCTGCTCTGGTGGGGCCTTGGAGAACCTTTGTGTTGACACTCTGTATCTAGCTAATCTGGTGGGGAGGTGGAGAACCTTTGTGTCTAGCTCAGGGATTGTAAACGCACCAATCAGCACCCTGTCAAAACAGACCACTTGGCTCTACCAATCAGCAGGATGTGGGTGGGGCCAGATAAGAGAATAAAAGCAGGCTGCCCAGCCCGCAGTGGCAACCTGCTCGGGTCCCCTTCCACACTGTGGAAGCTTTGTTCTTTCGCTCTTTGCAATAAATCCTGCTACTGCTCACTCTTTGGGTCCACACTGCCTTTATGAGTTGTAACACTCACCGCGAAGGTCTGCAGCTTCACTCCTGAAGCCAGCGAGACCATGAGCCCACCGGAAGGAACGAACAACCCCAGATGCACCGCCTTAAGAGCTGTAACACTCACTGCGAAGGTTTGCAGCTTCACTCCTGAGCCAGCGAGACCACGAACCCACCAGAAGGAACAAACTCCGAACACATCCGAACGTCAGAAGGAACAAACTCCAGACTTGCCACCTTAAGAGCTGTAACACTCACTGCGAGGGTCCGCGGCTTCATTCTTGAAGTCAGTGAGACCAAGAACCCACCAATTCTGGACACAGAAGGCTTTAAGCTCTTTGAAATCAGGATCTGTGGCATGTTATTCATTGATTTAAAAAAAAAAAAAAAAAAGCTGTGATCCCAATTCCTGTCTCCAATATCTTAATGTGCATGCCTTTCACTCTGCTCTCCAGTTCCTGAGATCAAGGTAATGAAATGTGGAATAAAATTAAATTTGTTAAAGGCAAATACTTGATACCAAATGTTACTTGATAATTACATTTTAAAACATTAGTTTCTAAGAAAAAGGATGATTCAAGGACAGATTAATAAGCCATAAAAAAAGAGTTACAGAAGACCACTGAAGTACTGCACACAATGCTTTAAAGGAGTATGGGTAAACTGTCTCCATGTAACATCCTAAATATTCAAATAAGAAAGGAACAAATGTTTGAAGGAGAAATGTAACAAACTAAAATTGCATCATAACTGGTGGAAACTACTTGGGGAAAAAAAGTAGAATATAGTTACCAAGGAAAAGAATTTAGTCTTAGAAATACTGTAGACTAATTTTAAAGAACACTAAACATTTTTTAAAAGACAGAATTATCTGTAATTGGCATATGCACTCTGCCAATGAAAAACTGTTGCTAAAAACCCAAGATATTCCAAAATTCGGTACTATTAATTTCCATCAGCAAACTTCTATCTGCATAGATAGCCTCAAAAGTAATCTTATACTCAATATATCTAAACTAGTAAATGTGAATGGTGTAGCTCCAAGTGAATGTGGAGTCACCATACCAGAAACCTAAATGAATAGCCAAATTTAAAAGAAAAATATGTACAGCCTCTTGTATCAGAAATAAAAACAAACTAAAACTAAAACTAGTATTAAAAATTATTTCCAATCAGGCACAGTGGTTCACACCTCTAATCCCAACACTTTGGGAGGCTGAGGAAGGCGGGTCACCCAAGCTCAGGAGTTCAAAACCAGCCTGGCCAACATGGTGAAACCTCATCTCTACTAAAAATACAAAAATTACTAAAAAATTACTAATTACTAAAAATACAAAAATTAGCCGGGCATGGTGGCACATGTCTGTAATCCCAGCTACTCCAGAGGCTGAGGCAGGAGAATCGCTTGAACCCAGGGGCGGGGATGGAGTGAGTCCAGATTGCGTCACTGTACTCCAGCCTGGGCAACAGAGTGAGACTGTCTCAAAAAAAAATTATTTCCACCAGGCACAGTGGCTCACACCTGGACACCTATAATCCTAGCACTTTGGGGAGCCAAGGCAGGTGGATCACTTGAGGTCAGGAGTTTGAGACCAGCCTGGCCAATATGGTGAAACCCTGTCTCTACTAAAAATGCAAAATTAGCTGGACATGGTGGTTCATGCCTGTAATCCCAATTACTCGGGAGGCTGAGGCAGGAGAATTGCTTGAACCCGGGATGCAGAGGTTGCAGTGAGCTGAGATTGCACCACTGCACTCCAGGGTGAGACTCCGTCTCAAAAAAAAAAAAATTATTTCCCAGGGAAACAAAAGGACATTCCTTAAAAATTATTTTTAAATGCTTATCTGAAAACTATAACCTGCAGGTTCAGTTGTGGCGTCACAAATTCAGAAAGTCATTAGTGCAGATAATGAGAATCAATCATTATTTGAGAGTGTAATAGGACGTTACAAATCATCCAATGCATACAAGGAAAAAAACTGAAAAGATGAGATTTCTTTTCTCCTTTCTACCTTTCCATATTTTCCAAATTTACTAAAATGCAGCCTCCTAAGAAGATAACCAAAATAACCTGTTGAACAAGCAAAACCAAGTGTATTACCCAAAGAGACATGTTTGAGGCCCACTAAAAGCCACAGTTCAAGATCCTAGATTTGGCATCTGCATGCTTCTCTGAGGCCCACTGAGCGACCCCCTTGGGGGTCTCCCCAGCCACAATGGTGAGATGAGTCACCCTGGGTAGAGGTACAATTTCCTTTTCAAGAACTGTAGGAATAAAGACCCGTTGAATTTCTTATCACATTTGAAAATGTTTAATATTGGAAGAAACCTCCCATATTACTAATATAATGTCCTCAACATTTTTTATTCTAAGTCCATAAGTCAAAGTTCACCTGAAAGAAGACAGGCATAGGTTTCATAAGCCCATCTTCATGCTGACTCTAGAAGCCAGTGAGTTCAGAAGGTTTCATCAGATCATCATCCAAATAGAACACAATTTACCTGGGAACCTTGAGTATTTTCCTCTGTCTTGACTTGCTTTGTCCACGGAAGACTAGGCCTAGGAAAGATAGTCTCTCCAAATCTTAAACCAACAAGGCACTGTCAGGTTTGCAGTTAGAGATGGCCAACCATTATTAGGTTGTGAGCCCAAGACATGAGGTGCACAAACGACATATTCAATATGCCATTAGGAGACTCCCATGAGTTTGTCTCAGACTAAGTCTGTGGTCTCTCAGAGTCAGACTTCTGTTTCTTTACATGCATTAAATATGTAATGCAAATTCATGGTCTTCTCTTTATAAATGGCATCATTTCACCAAGGATAGTTACAAAGTGGGGAACAAGGAGAGGGAAATAGGAAGACCTATTAGAAAGGGGAAACAGAAATATCCTGAGAGTGACTTCAGACCCCAAATGCACAGAAAGCCAGTGGGGTTTAGAAAAACTGTGAATGACTGGGCGCAGTGGCTCACGCCTGTAATCCCAACACTTTGGGAGGCCGAGGCAGGTGGATCACTTGAGGTCAGGAGTTCAAGACCTGGCCAACATGGTGAAACCCAGTCCCTACTAGAAATACAAAAAAAAAAAAAAAATTAGTCAGGCATGGTGGCTCAGGCATGTGGTCCCAGCTACTTGGGAGGCTGAGTCAGGAGAACCGCTTCATCCCAGAAAGTGGAGGTTGCAGTTAGCCAAGATTGCGCCACTGCACTCCAGCCTGGGTGACAGAAAGAGACTCTGTCTCAAAAAAAAAAAAAACAAAAAAAGAAATTGTAAATATTGGACAAGGTCTTTTGAAGGCTATTACCAAAATCTTTCCTGTGAAAACAGGTAACTCTAATCCAGTTGTGCCAGCAGACGAAGGATAAGCCCCTTGGAGACTTCCAGGGTGAGCTCTTACTACCTTCAGTTAGCATTCAGGAGTAAGCCCTCAAGTAGTTGTGACCCCAGCTCCTTCCTCACTTCTTGTGAACAGCCTTAAGCCAGAAAAAGAAAATGTTATAAACAAGCAAAAACTGGCTGGGAAGGCACCACATTGTCAAACAACATAACTCTATATTACACATTTCAAAAGAGCCTGAAAACAAAGGCAGTGTAAGACCCAGAATAAGTTGATACCCTTGAAGATAAAATTAGATGCTCCCACTCCAAAAATTAAACACCAGTCTTTTGATAAAGAAACCTGCAGAGATTGTAAGAAGAAATTACAATGGAAAAATAATTGTTCTGTTTTATTCAAGAGAATTGGGAAAAAATGATAGTAGGCAATGTTCTAACAGCAAATCAAGTACCCATTTCTCCTTTTACTCTTCACCTCACAAGAAGAATTTTCACTAATTATTAGTGGAGAAACAAGTAAAAATTTTATTGATATGGGTGGCAGTATATTTACCTTAATTCCTGCCATTGTTCCACAAGCTCTCCCTCGGAATCAACAAACTACTCAGTTGACAGATACAGATAATACCCGTCGCATTTCCCATGTCCCAGCACACAACGGTCACCTTTGGACCTTTAGCCAAGAAACATTCCCTTCCTATGAGACACTACATTCATTAATTTCATAAGGAAAAATCTCCCGTGTAAACAGAATTTCCAGATCAAACGCTCTCCTGATGGTCTCTTCCTTGAACCCTTGAGGACTCCACCATTCATCATCAAGCCAGAAATAATTTGGACAGTGACGCATCAGTATTCTTGTGAATAAATCAAGACCAAATTGAAGATATCAAAAAGGCAACATTCCTCATCAAAAAAATATATAATTATACTGGTAGAAATATTCAGGCTGAGCAGATCAAGGTTCATAATGACACATCCAAACCCCTACCCAAATTCACACAAATGTCTAAAACAAAAAGGTAAAGAGGACAAGACCTCATAAGGAAATAATAATAATAATTTCATCATACACTGCTCAGAGGTTTGCAAGGCTGCAATCAGGGAGTGAACCAGGCTGCATTGTCACTGGAGACTCAAATGGGGAGAAATTTGCTGCCAAGCTCATTCAGGTATTTGGCAGAATTATGTTCTTGTAGCCGCATGATGAAGGACCCCAGCCTTTTGCTGGCTCTTGGGTAGAGACTGTCCTTACATAGATCCTTAGAATCTGCCCGCCCACCATTCACTGCCAAGCAGGCTTCCTCAATATGGCTGCTTACTTTATCCAGCCAGCAAAAAGAATCTTGTTCTCTAGTCTGTTAAGATTGAGTACTATATAATGAAACATAATCACAAGAGTGACATCCAACCACTTTGCCACATAATGTAATTGAATGCAGTGACATCCCATCACTTTTGCCATATAATGCAACCTAATTAAGGGAGTAATATGACATCACCTTTGCCATATTTATTCTATTAGTTAGAGAAGCAATTCACAGATTCTACCCAAATTGAAGAGGAGTGGATTATACAAGAGGAAGGGAGTACATAAAGGTTTGGATGCCTGACAGTTCCTCAAAAAGCTAAACAAAGAATTACCACATGACCCAGGAATTCCACTCCTGGGTACATACCCCCAAATAACTTAAAAAACAGACATATGGCTGGGCGCAGTGGCACGCGCCTGTAATCCCAGCACTTTGGGAGGCCAAGGCGGGTGGATAACCTGAGGTCAAGAGTTCGAGACCAGTCTAACATGGTGAAACCCCGTCTCTACTAAATACAAAAAAAAAAAACAAACATTAGCCAGACGTGGTGGTGGGTGCCTGTAATCCCAGCTACTTGGGAGACTGAGGCAGGAGAATCACTTGAACTCGGCAGAGGCTGCAGTGAGTCAAGATCACGCCACTGCACTCCAGCCTGGGCAACAAGAGTGAAACACCATCTCAAAACAAACAAAACAAACAAATAAACAAACAAATATATAAGCAAATACTTACATACAAATGTTTGTAGCAATACTAATTGCAATGGTCAAAATGTAACCCAAATGTCTTTCAACTAATGAATGGATTTTTTTTTTTTTTTTTTAGACAGAGTCTTACTCTGTCACCCAGGCTGGAGTGCAGTGGTGCCATCTCAGCTCACTGCAACCTCTGCCCCCAGGGTTCTAGCGATTCTCCTGCCTCAGCCTCCCGAGTAGCTGACATCACAGGTGCCTGCCACCACGCCCAGCTTATTTTTTTCTGTTTTTAGTAGAGTCGGGATTTCACCATGTTGGCCAGGCTGGTCTTGAACTCCTGACCTCAGATGGATTTTTTTAAGTGGTATATTCATACAATTGAATATTACTGAGCCACATACACAAAAAAAACCTCCGTCCCCAGGGTTCTAGCAATTCTCCTGCCTCAGCCTCCCAAGTAGCTGACATTACAGGTGCCTGCCACCACACCCAACTAATTTTTTTGTATTTTTAGTAGAGACGGGGTTTCACCATGTTGGCCAGGCTGGTCTTGAACTCCTGACCTCAGGTGGATTTTTTTAAGAGGTATATTCATACAACTGAATATCACTCAGCCACACACACACACACAAAAACTGATAGATGCTATAACATGGATACTATATTTTGCTTGATTGAGTCCAATGTTAAGTCTATCTAAAGTCCTTATTTTCATATATTTGCAGTTACAGAATTTCTATTTAATTTTTTTTTTTTTTTTTTTTAAGATGGAGTCTCGCTCTGTCACCCAGGCTGGAGTGCAGTGGCACGATCTCGGCTCCATGCAACCTCCACCTCCTGCGGTCCAGCAATTCTACCCAGCCTCCCAAGTGGCTGGGATTACAGGTGCGCACCACCACACCCAGCTAATTTTTCTATTTTTAGTAGAGACGGGGTTTCATCATGCTGGCCAGGCTGGTCTCGAACTCCTGACCTCATGATCCACCCATCTCGGCCTCCCAAACTGCTGGGATTACAAGCGTAAGCCACTGCGCCCGGTCTTGTATTTAATTTTTAAAATAGATTCAAATTCTCTTGTGAAATTTTTTTTTTTTTTTTTTTTAGACAGAGTTCCGCTCTTGTTGCCCAGGCTGGAGTGCAATGGCGTGATCTTGGCTCACTGCAACCTCCACCTCCCAGGTTCAAGGGATTCTCAGGCCTCAGCCTCCCAAGTAGCTGGGATTACAGGCACCTGCCACAACACTCAAATATTTTTTGTTATTTTCAGTAGAGATGGGGTTTCGCCCTGTTGATCAGACTGATCTTGAACTCCTGACCTCAGGTGATCCGCCCACCTTGGCCTCCCAAAGTGCTGGGATTGGGAGGCATGAGCCACCATACCCGGATGAAATTCTTTATATACTTATCTATTTTCTCCATATTTTCCTTGGATTTCTTTAGCATATAAATCGTAGTTATCTCAGCCAATTCCAATATCTAAAGCACATGTGGATCTGTTTCTACTGTCTTTTAATTTTTTCTCTTGGTTTTTGGTTTCTTTTGGTGTCTCTAATAAATGTGACTAAACAATATGTACTAAATGGCAGACAATGTATATAAAATAGGTATATGTATAAAATTTATCTCCTAGAATATTATCCATTCTACAAATACCTAGTGAGCACTGACTAAGCACTGACAATATACTAGGCACCATGTGCATGTGATATAGTAATAAAGAGAGCAGCATCCCTGCCATCAGAAGCTTATACTCCGTGTAGGAAGGAGGCATTTACCTAATACTGAAATGGCCTGTAAGGCCCTAAAAACCTAAGCTCCCTACTGCACCATTATCTTTTTTTACCTTATCTCTAAATTGTCTCTTGATGATTCCAATCACATGCTTCCTCGGTGTTTATTCAGTATCAGGTACACTTCAACCTCAACCAACAATCTTGCACTTGTTATTCTTTCTGCCTAGTATGCTTTGCTCTTCTCCAGGATAGCAACATGACTTGTCCTGCCACTTCCTTAGACGGTCTGCTAAACATGCACTTGGCCCTCTATATCCTTGGGTTCTGTATCCATGGATTAAACCAAAACAAGGGAAGGGGAAGGGAAAGGGGAAGGGGAAGGGAAGGGGAAGGGGAAGGGAGGAAAATAAAAATACTGCAAATTTTAAAACACAGTGGGACAACTATTTACATAGCATTTACATTGTTTTAGGGTATTATAAGTAATCTAGAGATGATTTAAAGTATACGGCAGGGCTGCGCACAGTGGCTCACACCGGTAATCCCAGCACTTGGGAGGCCAAGGCAGGTGAATCACTTGAGGTCAGGAGTTCAAGACCAGCCTGGCCAACATGGTGAAACTTCATCTCTACTAAAAATACAAAAAACAGCTGGGCATGGTGGTGCATGCCTGTAATCCCAGCTACTTGAGAGGCTGAGGTGGGAGAATTGCTTGAACCCGGGGCGGACAGAGGTTACAGTGAGCCGAGATCATGACATTGCACTCCAGCCTGGGCGATAAAGTGAGACTCCACCTCAAAAAAATAAATATATAAAAATTTTTTTAAAAAAGTATACAGAAGGATGAGCGTAGGATATATGCAAACACTACCCCATTTCATATAAGGCACTTAAGCATCAACAAATTTTGGTATCTGAGGGGGTAGGTCTTGGAATCAATCCCTTGTAGATATCAAGAGATGTCTGTATATAAAATTGTGAATATAGCCCCACCTTCCAGCAGTCTTTTTCTCTTATGTTTCAACATAGAACATATTACATGTTTTATTATTTATCATCTATTTCCTTCTATAGTGTAAGCTCCTTGAGGGCATAAAAATATGTTCAGTCTCTTCTGTTCACTGCCATATCAATAGCACTTCAAACAGTGTCAGACAAATTGCGTGCACTTGGTAAATATCTACTGAATAGATGAATGAATAAATGATTTAAAACGTGATGAGTTAAGTGTAGGGTCCTAAGGAAAAATACAGCAGAGAGCCTAATCTAATGAAGACAGTTAAGGAATGCCTATGTGAGTAATTTACATTTAAACCAAGACCTAAACAATGACTAAGAGACAATCAGGAATGAAGACAGAAGCAGATATGACTAAGTACATAAGTTTCAAGAATCTGAACAATGTGAAGTATGGCGGATACATACAACGCAAAGGATAGACTGGCACAGTATCAGTTTGGAGAGCTACGCAAAATCCAACCATTTAAAACATTTATATGAGTAGTCATTCAAAAGTTATTAAAGATAGGCATATGATCAAATCCGGATTTTTGGTCACTCAAACTGAAGTATCATGAATTAATGGATGAGAATTCCTATACGCCAACAGTAAACAAACTGAAGACGATATCAGGAAAATAATCCCATTTACAATAGCTATGAATAAAATAAAATAAAATACCTAGGAATAAACTTAACCAAAGAAGTGAAAGGTCTCTACAATGAAAACTACAGGCCGGGTTCAGTGGCTCATGCCTGTAATCCCAGCACTTTGGGAGGCAGAGGTGGGTGGATCACAAGGTCAGGAGATCAAGACCATCATGGCCAACATGGTAAAATCCCGTCTCTACTAAAAACAAAGCAAAAAATTAGCTGGGCTTGGTGGTGCATGCCTATAGTCCCAGCTACCCAGGAGCTGGAGGCAGGAGAATTGCTTGAACCCGGGAGGCAGAGGTTGCAGTGAGCCGAGATTGCACCACTGCACTCCAGCCTGGCAACAGAGCGAGACTCCATCTCAAAAAAAAAAAAAAACTATAAAATGTTGATGCAAGAAATTGAAAAGGACACAAAAGATGGAAAGAGATTCTATGTTCATGGGTTGGAAGAATCAATATTGTTAACATGTCCATACTACCTAAAGCAATCTACCGATTCAATATAATCCTTATCAAAATACCAATGACAATCTTCACAGAAATAGAAAAAAAAAATCCTAAAATTTATATAGAACCACAAAAGACCCAGAATAGGCAAAGCTCTCCTGAGGAAAAAGAACAAAACTGGAGGAATCACATTACTTAACTTAAAATTACACTACAGAGCTATAGTAATCAAAACAGCATAGTACTGGCATAGACCAATAGAACAGAATACAGAACACAGAAATAAATCCATACATCTATAGTGAATTCACTTGACAAAGGTGCCAAGAATATACCTTAGGGAAAGGACAGTCTCTTCAATAAATGGTGCTCAGAGAACTGGATAACCAGATGCAGAAGAACAAAACTAGGTGCTTATCTCTCGCCATATACAAAAATCAAATCAAAATGGATTGAAAATTTAAACCTAAAACCTCAAATTATGAAACTACCAAAAGAAAACATTGCAAAAACTCTCTAAGATGTTGGTCTGGGCAAAGATTTCTTGAGTAATTCCCCATAAGCCCAGGCAAGCAAAGCAAAAATAAACAAATGGGGTCACATCAAGTTAAAAAGCTTCTGCACAGTCAAGGAAAACAATCAACAGTCAAGAGAAACTCACAGAATGGGAGCAAAATATTTGCAAACTATCCATCTGACAAGAGATTAATAACCAGAATATATAAGGAGCTCAAACAACTCAACAAGAAAAAAAAAAATCTAATAATCCAATTTTTTAAATGGGCAAAAGATCTGAATAGACATTTCTCAAAAGAAGACATACAAATGTTAAACAGGCATATGAAAAGGTGCTCAACATCACTGATCATCAGAGAAATGCAATACAATGAGAGATCATCTCACCCCAGTTAAATTGGCTTTTATCCAAAAGACAGGCAATAACAAATGCTGGCGAGGATACAGAGAAAAGGGAAGTCTTGTTTAGTGTTGGGGGGAATGCAAATTAGTAAAGCCACTGTGGAGAACAGTATAGAGGTTCCTCAAAACACTAAAAATAGAGCTGCCATATGATCCAGCAATCCCACTGCTAGGTATATACCCAAAAGAAAGGAAAGCAGTCTATCAAAGAGATATCTACACTACCATGTTTACTGCAACACTATTCACAATAGCCAACATTTGGAAGCAACCTCAATGTCCATCAACAGACGAATGGATTTTTAAAATGTGGTACATATATACAATGGAGTACTATTCAGCCACCAAAAAGAATGAGGTCCTGTCACTTGCAACAACATAGATGGAACTGGAGGACATTATGTTAAATAAACTAAGTCAGACATAGAAAGACAAACTTGACATGCTCTCACTCATCTGTGGGAGCGAAAAATTAAAATAGTTGAACTCACAGTGATAGAGAGTAGAATGATGATTGCCAGAGGCTGGGAAGGGTAGTGGGGAGGAGTGGGGGTGGGGGATGTGGGGATGGGTAATGGGTACAAAAATGGGTCCAGTTAGATAGAATGGGTAAGATCCAGTATTTGACAGCACAACAAAGTGATTACAGTCAACAATAATTTATTGTACATTTTTAAATAACTAAAAGTATAATTAGACTGTAACACAAAGACATTATAAATACTTGAGGTGAAGAATTTTTAAAAAATTAATTGGATGGAAGCAAGAATGACTACAAGGAGACTAATTAGAAGGCAGATGAAGTAATCCAGACTAGATGATAGTAGCTGGAATTTGGGGTTGGTTAGCACGGGCAAAGAAAGAAGTAAATGGATTAGAAAGCTATCTGAGTGAATTCTCCACAGTCGCATTTGTTAAGAATTACTCTATGTTTCTAGCCATCACCTTCCTAGGCAGAAAAGAATGAGGGACAAGAATTTTTGAGCAGGGATAGGAAAACTTCTTCTTAATGGATCAGGAAGTAAATATTTTAGGCTTTGTGGGTCACATAGTCTACTATGTGTCCCATGTAGTTGAGTCTACTACTCAGCTCTACCACTGTAGTGGAAAAGCAACCATAGACAATATGTAAAGGAATGAACATGGTTGCCCTCCAATAAACCTTTATTTATAAAAATAGGTGTGCATGGGCTATAGTACCAATCTCTAGTTTCAGGAGAAAGATGAGTTCAGCTTTTAACTTGTTAGTTTCAAGGTGCCTCAGAGGCATCAAGTAGTAAGAGCTATATAAGAAGCAACTGGATATGTAATCCTGAAGTTCAGAACAGATAGATACATTTGAGATTGGTCAGAAAAGTGGCAATAGGCCAAGTGCGGTGGCTCATGCCTGTAATCCCAGCACTTTGGGAGGCCAAGAGGAAGGACTGCTTGAGCCCAGGAGTTTGAGACCAGTCTGGGCAAAATAGTGAGACCCCCCGTCTCTACAAAATATAAAAAAGTAGGCAGGTGCGGTGGCACACACCTATAGTCTCACCTATTCAAGAAGCTGACGTGGGAGGAGCACTTGAGCCCAGGAGGTTGAGGTTGCAGTGAGCCATGATTGTGCCACTGCACTCTAGCCTGGGTGACAGAACAAGACCTTGTCTCAAGAAAGAATAATAATAGTAAAAGAAAAAAGAAAAGGTGGCAATTGATGCCATGAAAAAAAAGTAAGATTGCCCAGGGCAAGTTAGCACAATAAAAAGAGGAAATGTCCTACTCAAGACCCAGAATAAAACCCCCATTTAAGGAACAAAGATAGGAAGAACAATGGGGAAGGAATATAAGAAGGGCATTCAAACAAGCCAAAAAACACAAAAACTAGAACTGAGTAATGTGCCAAAAGTGAGTATCTCATGAGAGAAGTATGGACTGACCAAGAGACTCAAATGCTGCTCAGAGATTGAAATAAGATCAGAATTCAAAATTATATATTGGATTTAACAAAGGGAAGAGGTTGCTGGTAGCTTTGCAAGAGAAATTCAGTAGGAATGAGGAAAGAAGCTAGACGGCAAGAAAAGATTAAGTGAAAGATACAGAAATGAAAGTGAGGAAGGACAATTCTAAGAGCTTTGGCACTGAAAGGGGATGAGAGAAAGAAGGTGGCAACTAGCTGCAGAGTGATAGGGGTGAAGGTGCTTTATGAATGGAAGAAATGTTTGTTTCTTTCCCACTAAACTGTGAGTACTATGATATGCAGATCATGTGTATCTCATCACCACATCCTTCTCACATAACTGAGTGACCAATACATTTGTTCACTGAGCATTTTTAACAGCAATGATAACAGAAAGGAGCTAAAAGATGAGGAGAATTTTAAGATACAGAAGAGAGAAAAGATAATCAGTAAAACCATAGCCTGTGAAGGCTATAAAGAATACATTTGGAGCACAGGAGGAGGAACTGGCTTTCCAGAGGATGTGGAACACCTCTTCCTTGTAACAAGGGGGAAGAAACAACATGGATACACATAGATAAAAGTAAATGCAGGTAAATATGGGCAAGAAGCTGAGGATATTTATTAACCAGGGGGCAAGTTTTCTAATCGTCCTCTAATGCATGAAATGATCTTGCATAATGAAGAACAGCCCAACACAGAATGCCAAAAGTAACAATAAGAAATGCTGAAATGAAGAGTTCCTGCAGGCTAACTCAAATCACAGGGTTAAAACTCTACTTGAGGACTCTCTTCTAACTAGAAAAAAATAGAATAATTTTTCATGGGAAAAGGAGAAATTGCATACTTCAATTTCTGCATTTCTCCCTCAGAAGCCTTCAGCTGCAGAAGGCCCTTGCTAAATGTTTGCAATATACAGTTACCTATAGCTATACCACTTTCACGAGAAACATGATCCTAACTTACATATTACGCACATGGAGAGAAGCTCAAGATAAAGATATACAGAGAAACTCATAACGTTTAACACATGAAACACATACCACTATTAAATGCAGTCCAGAGATCTGACAGTACATTTTTTAATAACCAAATTTTTTCTATGAAAGTCTGAGTCACTGCTGATTCATTAAATACAATGCTCAAACAATTTCTCACTCTTTTTAACTTATGCTATTTAATATAATCCAAGTTGGCCAGGCGCAATGGTTCACACCTGTAATCCCAACACTTGGGAAGGCCAAGGCAGGAGAATCACTTCAGCCCAGGAGTTTGAGACCAGCCTGGGCAACACGGTGAGACCCTCATCTCTACAAAATAAAAATAATTAGTCAGGTGTGGTGGTGTGTGTCTGTAGTCCTAGCTACTTGGGAGGCTAAAGAAGGAGGGATTCTTGAGTCGTGGCGAGAGGATCATTTGAGCCTAGGAGCTCAAGGTTACAGTGAGCTATGATTGCACCACTGCACTCCAGCCTGGGCAACAGAGTGAGACCCCCATCTCTAAAAATAATAAAATAATCCAGTTAAAAATACTGATTTCTGGCCGGATGCGGTGGCTAACGCCTGTAACCCCAGCACCTTGGGAGGACGAGGCAGGCAGATCACCTGGGGTCAGGAGTTCGAGACCAGCCTGACCAACATGGTGAAACCCTGTCTCTGCTAAAAATACAAAAATTAGCTGGGCATGGTGGCAGGCGCCTGCAATCCCAGCTACTCGGGAGGCTGAGGCAGGAGAATCGCTTGAACCCAGGAGGCAGAGGTTGCAGTGAACCGAGATTGCATCATTGCACTCCAGCCTGGGCGACAAGAGCAAGACTCCATCTCAAATAAATAAATAAATAAATGTAAAAACACTGATTTTTTAAACATATATACATGTATGTATGTGCGTGTATATGTGTGTGTGTATATATATACACATATGTGTATATATGTACATATATATGTGTACATATATACATATATATATATCCCAAAAAAGCAATAGTTACATTTTATCTTATACTTTTGACAAAATGTTTAACTTGAAGACACATACAATAAAAGTTAAAGTAGCTTCTTACCTTGACTACTCCATCAAAGCCAGGGATTGTATTAACCTCCGCTTTCTTAGCTAATAATTTGCTTTCAATCTTGTCACCCATGGCTTGAATAGCATGTGTGTCAGGTCCAATGAAAATGACATCTTCTGCTGCCTGTGGAGAAAAACAAGTCAAAATTTATAACAAGAACATTATGGAGCATGATGTGGAGTCACAATTTTATAAAAGAAAAGCCCATATGTGTATTTTCTAATTATTTTTATTGCAGAAACAACAGTTTTTGAGCCAACACATTAAAATACTATACTGCATATAGTACATGTGTGGATAGATGCACGCAACAAAGTCAAATGAAAACTACCGAAAGCACTGAAGAACTCCTGCTAGGTAAACAGTGTGCCTCGGAAAAGCCACTCTATGACACTGTACTTGTATATAACGTCCTACGCCACCTAATCTAGCCAGTAAGGTCACCCGTAAACACCTTATAAATCTCTGTGTTCCCAATAGCCTGCAGCATAGTGCCTAGTATAACACAAATATCCATATTTCCTGAACACCGATTCTGTGCCAGGCTCTGAGCTAAACACAGGAGATAACATGGATGAAGACAACAGGATATCAACAATTTCCAGGAAACGTGAACAGATCACTGACACCTCAGAGAAACAGACAAAAGAAAGTACATGTTTGCATCCTGTGACTACAAAAGATGAGTCAAAAATCCAGTGGGAATTTAACTGGGTAGGGTTCCGTTGCAATCAAAATCACTGCGCAAACCACACTGAATACCCTGACAATGGATCTACCTCTCTGTTTATGCCACTCTAATAAAAAAAAAAAAAAAGCTAATGACTTAAATAGATCTAGAGACAGAACAAAATATGATGCCATTAGCTCCACCACAGGGCATAGTCTAGAAAAGTAATGGGGGTATTTGCTGAGATAAAGGATGAAGTCATTACATAAAGAACTGAAGGTAAATATAAAATGGGAAAAACTAGACCTATATGCAGGCCTTCCTCGAGGAAGCCACCTAACTGCTGATTGTCCTACGACCTTGTGAGAGTTGGTATAAACAATAAACTGCATATTTGTATATCACTTTTACATCACCTGTTCATTCCATGTTAGCATTGCTGCCTGCAAAGAATCTTGACTTGGGAAAAAAGGTTCATTCTCCTGGTGACCAGGGCAGCTGAGTAGCCTGTTGCTTGGACTGCTCTCCTGGCCATCATGACCAGGAGGATTAAACCCACCCTGAGCAGGAAGTAGAAGTAGAACAAGGAATAAACACAAGGAATATAAAAGGAGATAAATATTTAAGAGGCGAGATGATGACTCCAACTTTGCACACGCTGAGCTGACAGGCCTCTGCAATAGTCAAGTATTCATGTTCAGGAGGCAGATATAGAGGTATAGAGGTTATTAGACAAGTCCAGGCTGAAATACAGATTTTTTCTTTTTTGAGACAGAGTCTCACTCTGTCACCAGGCTAGAGTGCAATGGCACAATCTTGGCTCACTGCAACCTCCGTCTCCTGGGTTCAAGCGATTCTCCTGCCTCAGCCTCCCGAGTAGCTGGGACTACAGGAGCGCGCCACCACGCCCAGCTAATTTTTGTATTTTTAGTAGAGATGGGGTTTCACCATATTGGCCAGGATGATCTCGACCTCTTGACCTCATGATCCACCGGCCTCCACCTCCCAAAGTGCTGGGATTACAGGCATGAGCCACCGCGCCTGGCCAAAATACAGATTTTTAAACGCATCAAATACACAACAGAATGAAAAGTTGTGAACGGCAGTCCAGGTGCAGTGGCTCACACCTGTACTCCCAGCACTTTGGGAGGCCGAGGAGGGCAGATCTTGAGGTCGGGAGATCGAGACCATCCTGACCAACATGGTGAAGGCCTGTCTCTACTTAAACTACAAAAAATTAGCTGGGCGTGGTGGCACGCGCCTGTAATCCCAGCTACTCGGGAGGCTGAGGCAGGAGAATTGCTTGAACCCGGGAGTCAGAGGTTGCAGTGAGCCGAGATGGAGCCACTACACTCCAGCCTGGCGACAGAGCGAGACTGCATCACAAAAAAATAAATATAAAAATAAAAGTTGTGAATGAAATCATTCAGAGAAAATAAGTAGAAAAGCCAATGTCTTTAAATTCAAGAGGTATGCTTCTCTCCTATCCAAAAGCAAAACAAAAGAAAAGGGAAATTTTAGACCCTGAGTCTAAAGCACCCATTTCTTTGAGTGACAATGTGGATAATATCTGACTTTTAAGTTTGATTAAAGAATTAAATAAAATAATGTACAGGAGGAAAACTATTATTTTCCTTCTACCCTTCTAAGTTTATGTCTAGGGCACCTATTACGAAAGATAGATTAACCAAAAAAACAAGCATACACATTTACTTAATGTAAGTTGTACATGACACTGGCACCTGCATAAGGAAATGAAAATCCAAAGAAACAGTTAAACTTCAGTGTTTTTATACAGGGTTGATGAGGACTGGTGAGTTATGGAGAGATGATAGCATGGAGAGCAAGAGGTAAGTGTCATAAACTGGGGAAAACTACTCAGATTACTCTGCGTCCTTTTCTCTATGGGGATGAGGATGCTCCTCTCTTCCAGATACAGGAAGGGCATCTCTCACATGAAGGTCTTAGGACCTGGTTCAGGGAAGGTCAGAAAGTCCCTCCTAGGTCTTAGGACCTGCTTCAGGGAAGAGAGGAAGGGGAAGGTCAGAGACCTTCGTGCTTCTGCTGTTTTCTCCAAATCCTTCAGCTTATATGCCAAGGTGCCAAATTTGGGAGTAGCATGTCCTAAACCCCATCAATAATAATACAAAGCACCAAGTTGAGTGCCACAACTGTTAGTTTTTGTCCACTTTCCAGAAGTCTTGATAAAAAGAAGACATTAGAATGGCCGGGCACAGTGGCTCACATCTGTAATCCCAGCACTTTGGGAGGCCAAGGCGGGCGGATCACCTGAGGTCAGGAGTTTGAGACCAGCCTGGCCAACATGGTGAAACCCTGTCTCTACTAAAAATACAAAAATCAGCTGGGCATGGTGGTGCGCGCCTGTAATCCCAACTACTCTGGAGGTTGAGGCAGAAGAACTGCTTGAACCTGGGAGGTGGAGTTTGCAGTGAGCCAAGATTGCACCACTGCACTCCAGCCTGGGCAACAGAGTGAGACTCTGTCTCCAGAAAAAAAAGAGGACACTAGAATAATAAGACAGCTAGGTCCACAGGACTCTAAAATAATATTATAGGAACCCAAATGCCTAGAATTTGCTGGTGTTACAAGTGGCAGGATGCTAGATAAGAAACCCCTTCAGCCATAAGAGGTGCTTATAAAGTATCTCTCTATCAAATGTTTTTGTATTTGGTTTTAGTAGAACCTTATTTTCGTGGAAAAAAAAAAATCTTATGCAAATCCCCAAAAATGTAAAGCACGTACGTAGGAAGTAGCGCTGCTCTGTATGAGGAGATAATAGTGGTAAGCCTACACCTCTATCAACTCTACGTCTCCAGGTGGATACATGAATCATTTCGGACCAGGACAATAATCATATTCATTTCTCTTTACCCAAAACCTGAAACCCACTAAACACTAAGTAAAGACAAGAGGAAACAATCAGGCTTCAACCATCAATTGTCTTTCCGTATTCTCATTTTACTTGCAAAGATGGAAAATTTTATTATAAATGCTGCTTTAAAAACGACTATGCCAGGCAGATGTAATCAAGCAATCAGAGTACCCACACAAAGAATTGAAGAAATAACATAAATGAGAGCATCCAAAATACATTATGATTATACAGTAAAACTTCTGATTAACAGGAGCCCAATGACCTGAAACACTGATTAACCAGATTTTTCTTGTGCATTCTAATTTGAGGAAAATTACTCAACCAAAAATGTAAAATTGTCAAAAAAAAAAAGCTCACATCAAGTATTTAGTGACTATTTTTTGTCCCACCCAATACAAAAGAAAAATAGCCAGTAGTATGCTGGATAACTACAAATGTTTCAATGACTTAACTTCCTTTTTATCAATGTGTTTTGGAAGTGCTCCCTAGGTTGGCCTTTAAAAGTAATTAAAGCAAAATGAGAAAGCAACATTAGAGGCTCTTGGTTCCCATAAATCTGTAACCAAAAAGGATGAGGTCAGGATAAGAGAGTGTGGTAACTGCAATGTGATGGAGCATGTTTCAAACGTTTTCAGTTCTTGACTAGGCAGCAGTGTGGTTTACAATAAAAGGCCAGATTTTATCCACCAGTAACCTTCGATACTCTTCTGTTAACCTGGTATTTTTTGTTATCCATCTAATTATCAGTTTCCCTTAATCACTGTAAGTTTTTTGTTATGCAATAGCAACCATATTTGTTTCCAAAAATATGCTTTTTAAGGTCCTTTTAAATTTACCTTGCATGATACATATAATATCTGAATGCAAATAAATGTCTTATGATCACAAAAAGCGGGCATTTTTCATCATTAAAGTGATTCATTTAAAAAAAAAATTATGAGCCAAGTGTGCCTGTAGTCCCAGGTACTTGGAAGGCTGAGCCAGGAGTATCTCTTGAGCCCAGATACTGTTCAAAGCTGTTGTGCGCTATGATGGCATCTATGACGAGCCACTACACTTCAGCATGGGCAACACAGCAAGACAAAAGAAGAGAAAGAAATTATGAAAAGCTGAAATCGCTGCTCCAAAATTCTACTCATTTCCTAAATTCTGTGATTTTATGGTTCTGGACAAATTTTAATAGAAGAATGGGGGAAAGGGTTGGGTTTGAGCAGTATGTTAAGGAAATGAGATTTAATTTACCATAGGCTTTATGTCAGGAATGAAGGACAGAAAGAATCATTGTAAAAATTAAAATGTATGATACCTATTTCATTCTTAGAAATACCACAAGTTAGTAAATTGCTATATCATGAATTCAGATTTTAAAGTGTATAGATTTTAGGCTCACCAAGAGTTGCTACTTGGATAACTACAAAACCAGGGTCAGAAGAAAAAGACAGCCATGGGGCTGGGCGCAGAGGGTCACACCTGTAATCTCAGCACTTTGGGAGGGCGAGGCAGGTGAGCTGCACGAGCTCAGGAGTTTGAAACCAGGCTGAGCAACATGGCAAAAACTTTTCTCTACAAAAAATATAAAAATTAGCCAGGCATGGTGGTATATACCTGTGGTCTCATGTGGTCCCAGCTACTCGGGAAGCTGAGGTAGGAGGATTGCTTGAGCCTAGGAGGTAGAGGCTGCAGTGAGCCAAGACTGCGTCACTCCACTCCAGCCTGGATGACAGAGTAAGACCCTGTCTCAAAAAAAAAAAAAAAGCCACGGAAAAACAGCTGAACTGTCCAAAAGACCCAGATTGTGGTTTTTAATACTATTCCATGCTAAAAGAAAAAAGTGTCTCTGGTAGAAAGGGCCAGTTCCAGGATTGGTTCAGGAAGTTAGCACATGAGATAAACTGAGTCAGAAAGAAAGCTTTCAAAAACTAATGTAGCAGATAGAAAGGAGCACCCACTGAATACAGTGATGTCAACAGGAACATCAAAAAGAATACTGGGGAGATTACAGGGTTAATTCATTCTTTTCAAGACCTCAGAATAAACCACTTCCGGCTATCTCTATTCAAGTGTTTGAACTTCTTGGGCATGAGTCACTGATTTTAAAATACATGGCTCTTTAAAAAGAAATGTAGAGAAAAACTAATTTTACACATTAAACTAAGCAAAATAAAAGTATCAAGGTAAAATCCAACATAATTCTTTTTGTTTTTTGTCTTGATACGAAGTCTCACTCCGGAGTGCAGCAGCGCAATCCTGGCTCATTGCAACCTCCGCCTCTGGGGTTCAAGCAATTCTCCTGCCTCAGCCTCCAAGTAGCTGGGACTACAGGCGCCCCCCACCATGCCTGGCTAATATGGTTTTATATTTTTAGCAGAGACAGGGTTTCACCATGTTGGCCAAGCTGGTCTCGAAATCCTGACCTCAAGTGATCCACCCACCTCGGCCTGCCAAAATTCTGGCATTACGGGTGTGAGCCACCATGCCTGGCCCCAACACAATGTTTTTATAAGGCAAAAAAAAAGGGACCAGAATAACATACATGTAAGGCAGGAAAGCACAGGAGAAAAACATACCAATACAACAGATCAAAACTATCATCTAATTTCTTTTTTTTTTTTTTTGAGACGGAGTCTCACTCTGTCACCCAGGCTGGAGTGCAGTGGCGCAACCTCAGCTCACTGCAACCTCCATCTCCCAGGTTCAAGCAATTCTCCTGCCTCAGCCTCCCAAGTAGCTGGGACTACAGACGCGCACCACCATGCCTGTCTAATTTTTTTTGTATTTGTAGTAGAGATGGAGTTTCATTATGTTGGCCAAGCTGGTATCGAACTCCTGATCTCGTGATCCGCCTACCTTGGCCTCCCAAAGTGCTGGGATTACAAGCGTGAGCCACCGCACCCGGCCTATCATCTAATATTTCAAAACAAGTTAAAAGACATTTTTAAATAACACATAACATAAAATAGTATAAATCAGATTTAGAAAAGCTCAGAAATGAGATGATAGAACCCAGGATACAATTAGAAACGAAAAAGAAAATCATTTCAGAAATGAAAACAGCTACAAAGAATGTAAGAGTGAATAAGGAAAACAGACAATGCCTTATGAGAAAGACAAAGTGAAAATAAAAATATTTAATTTAAATATAAAAAATGAATAAACAATACAGAAGAAGATGACAAATATTGAAGATAAAAAAGAACATCCAACATATGAATAATAGGAATCCTTGAAGAGAACCAAAGCAAAAAAAAAGAGCAAATATTAAAAATACAACTCAAGAAAATTTACTTGAACTAAAAATACATATTAAAAGACCACACTACAGGAGAAATTCATTCCAGGATGACCAACATACCAAGAAAAATTCTAGCAATATTACTTAAGTAAAAGAAAATGAAAAAAAAAACCAGGAATAGGTAACTTATACAAAAGAGAAATTTAAATAATCATCAGAGTTTGACAGCAACGTTTTATACCAAAAGAAAATGGAATAATAAACTCTTTTGAGTAAGAAACTCAAGGAAAGAAAGTATGAGCTAATAATGTTATTTTCTTTTTGGGGAACAGGGTCTTGCTCTGTTACCCAGCCTGGAGTGCAGGAGTGCCATTATAGTTCACTGCAGCCTCAAACTCCTGGGCTCAAGTGATCCTCCCATCTTGACCTCCTAAGTAGCTAGGACTACAGGTGTGTACTGCCGTGCCCAGGTTTTTTTGTTTTTTTTTGTTTTTTTTTTTTTTGGTGGGGGGTAGAGATGGAGTCTTGCTATGTTGCCTATGATGGTCTCAAACTCCTGGCCTCAAGTGATCCTCCTGCCTCAGCCTCCCAAAGTGTTGGGACTGCAGGCATGAGCCACCAGGCTGAGTCAAGCTAAGAATTTTAAATCCATAGAAGTCAGTGCAACTATAAAAGGAAGAGAAAATTTAACAACATGCAAGAACTCATAACCTCTGAGAAGTTCAATATAGCAGAGGTTTGCAAACTGGTGTGTAGGCCAAATCTGGCCCATTCACTGCCTGCTTTTGGTGTTTTGTTGTTGTTGTTGTCTGTTTTTTTTTTTTTTTTGAGACGCAGTTTCGCTCTTGTCGCCCAGGCTGGAATGCAATGGTGCAATCTCAGCTCACTGCAACCTCCAGCTCCCAGGTTCAAGCGATTCTCTGCCTCAGCCTCCCAAGTAGCTGCGATTACAGGCATGCACCACCACACCCAGCTAATTTTGTATTTTTAGTAGGGACAGGGTTTCGCCATGTTGGTCAGGCTGGTCTCAAACTCCTGACTTCAGATGATCCGCCCACCTCAGCCTCTCAAAATGCAGGGATTACAGGTGACAGCCACCGCACCTAGCCTCACTGCCTGTTTTTGTACAGTCCATGATCTAAGAAAAGATTTTACTAATTATTGGGGGTGGGGGGGCAGGCAAAAATTTTTTTTAAATACTGTATCATTACATGTGAAAATTATATGAAACTGAAACGTAGCCATGCTCATAGTTTACACTGTCTGTGATTGATTTCTCACTACAAGAATAAGAATGAGTACTAGCAGAGATCATAGGGCCTACAAAGCCAAAAATATTTACCCTCTGGCTCCTTACAGAAAAAGTTTGCCCACTCCTGTACTAGAGAATGAGCTTCAGGAAACTAAAATGACAAAAGAGATATCAACATAAAGAGCCGGGAGTTACTTGTAGAGCTAAAACTAAATGAAAGCTAAGGAGATATATATATAAAACCTTATAGATAACAGCCACAGTTTCTGGCAATATAGATATAGTACAACTTTTTTTTTTAATATTAAAGGAAGATTATGTACAAATACATTTTTAATGTCTTTAGTAAACATATTGGTAGTGGTATTAACATTGTTATCCTGAGATTGCTCTGTGTATAGCACCGGACAAGACAAATAAGCAATTGTGAGATATTCTAATTCTGTCATTTCCCCTATCCTTGAGAGTCAGAATTCTGAATCCAGAAGAATGAAGATACACAGAGGCAATAAAGAAGAGATTAAAGTTCTGCAATTTTGAATTGTAATGGAAAATATTGCTACAAACACAGGAGTTGTTTTGTCTCACATAAAATGTAGACTTTATTTAATTATACTTTTATATTGTTATATACATTATATATGAGAAAATGTTATGCGTATTTTATTAATACAGTATGATTATTATAATATAAATTTTTTTTATACACATACCCTATTTTGGGTTAGGGTTGGCATTATATTTAAACACATTTATATAGTAAATATATTGCCATATGGTATATATTTTATTAATATAATATAGTTAAGATAACATATTGTATTATAAGCAATATATATATATAACATAAAACACATATGTTAAAAACCTGTTAATATATATGTATATTTTATTTCCTAGCCTGCAACTAAAAAGGCTTAAAATGACCAATCAGTAGCAATGACCATGCCTAGTACCCCAACTGTGATCTCCAAATACCATTAGAAGAAGCCAAGGCATTTTGAAAAGATGGCTGATTAGAGTTGAACAGAAGGCCAGGCACTGTGGCTCACGCCTGTAATCCCAGCACTTTGGGAGGCGCAGGCGGGTGGATCACGAGGTCAGGAAATCGAGACCATTCTAGCTAACACGGTGAAACCCCGTCTATATCAAAAATACAAAAACAAAATTAGCCAGGCATGGTGGCAGGCTCCAGTAGTCCTACTCAGGAGGCTGAGGTGGGAGAATGGTGTGAACCCACGAGGCAGAGCTTGCAGTGAGCCGAGATCGCACCACTGCACTCCAGCCTGGGTGACAGTGAGATTCTGTCTCAAAAATAAATTAATAAATAAAAATAAAGAGTTGGAACAGAAAATGTAAAACATGAGCCTGGAATGTCCTGTCAGATCAGATAGCAAGGAAGCTAGAGAAGATTTTGAGGTCAAGTCGAAAAGACCTGTGAGTCAACTTAGGCCCCACGGACCAAAGAGGAACAACTTGACTTCACTAGTAATTTCAACACTATGACTTCATAGTGATTTTTTTAAAAGAATTGGTTAACTTCGAGGGATGATAAGGAACCAATCATTACTTCAGAAATGGTAAATAAAGGTAAAGAATTAAGCATTTATCTTGCTTTTCATATATGGATTGTACCAGTGGTAATAAAACAGTAAATGAGAAGAAGGGTTTCTTTCTAAATATATTCCAATTAACTAATGAAAAAAATGTTAGCATTAAACTACCAAAATTTTATAATCCAATAAATTACTAGATATGGGCAGTAAGCATCAAAGTCTGCTTATATCTTAAAAAGAGCTAAAAAGACATTATGTGCCTCCTATAGTCTTCATCAAAGGCATCAAATCCAAGTCTGATCCCATCTCTGAATTCAAGTGCCAATTTGTAGGAAACACCAAGAATGGGGGAAACCACTGAGCTACACCATCGCCGTGCAGTGAGCTAAGTCAACTCTGTAAGTCAAACACCCAAGTTCTTCAACAGATAAGTCATGAAGAAAAGGAAGCAAGAGGAGCCTACAGACTAAGATTTTAAAGACTTACCAAATTTAAAAATAAATGGACAAGACTTAAATATTGTGTCCAAGGTGGCACATTTGGACAATAAAATTATTTTTAAATGCAAAAAAAAAATGATTACCATAAAAGCCAAAGGAATGGGCATGTTTAGAGAGAGGCCGGAGGTTAGCACTGAGATGGGTCACACGGCCTTCCAGGATTCAGGGTAAACATCTGCGTCTGGACCTATTTCATGATTTCAAAATTGTTCGCCTTATAATAGTTCATTAAGCCATACGTTTCTTTTGTATAGTTCTCCTGTAACTGCCTTTTATTTTACAATAAAAATTTTGAAAACTATTTCAGAGTAGCCACCAACTTACAGGAGTGAAATCAACACACGGACTAGAAGCAGCTTCAGCAGCTCTATGCCCAGTGAAGTGTTTCTCAAGCCAGTTTGCCAGCCTCTTCCAGGGACTTTAGGCTTTTAAAAAAAAAAAAAAATTGTAAAGTACATTGTTATGTCTGGCTGGGATACTTCAGTAAAGATTCTCATTTTGTACAAAGTGAACCACGGTGAAATGTTTACTAGCACTAAAGGTTAAATGTGGCAACTGCAGGCTGGGTGTGGTGGCTCACGCCTGTAATCCCAGCACTTTGGGAGGCCGAGGCGGGCAGATCACCTGAGGTCAGGAGTTTGAGACCAGCCTGGTCAACATGGTGAAACCCCATCTCTACTAAAAATATAAAAAATAGCCAGGCATGGTGGTGTGCACCTGTTATCCCAGCTACTCGGAAGGCTGAGGCAGGAGAATCACTTGAGCCGGGAGGCAGAGGTTGCAGTGAGCCAAGATCATGCCATTGCATATCCAGCCTGGGCAACAAGAGTGAAACTCATCTCAAAAATAAATGAATGAATGAATGAATGAATGAATGAATGAATGAATGAATGAATGTGGCAACTGCAAAGTACGAAAACATTTGTTTCACTTGTTTGGACATGGACAGCCAGAACAGGAACTCACCTCTGCAGCATTACCATGTCCAAAACACTCAAGCTGTGCTCTTTAATCAGAGATTCAATCTTACTCCTGGGTTGCAAAGAAAAAGAATGTTCCCATTGCCATGAGTGCTGCTGAAATCACAGATGAGATGAGACTGCATTATCTGAGCAACAGAAACTAGGCATTAGGCCACCTGCACCAGTATTATGGAGACCGGCTCTGTAAAGGTCTGGGTACCACCAAATCAGTGATGAAATGAGAAGCAAATGAATAGAGAACAACTCATCCTCCTCCCTCTTTCTTCCTTACCTTTTTACTACCTCCACTTTATACTCCTGTGGCAAGCTGTGCAACACTGTGTATTGAGTGCCAGGAGCTGTACACTGTGCTGTAAATGTGGCAGACACACCTGCAAACAGATTTCTTAACGAATGTAAATAGTTTTGATTTCCAACAAGGCCATTTCTGGTACTCCTACGCAATATTACTCAGACTTTTATTTTTTTTATTGGAAAACAAGTCAGTTTAGCACCAGGATGAAATCTGGGGCATGTTAGTAACTGGACTCCAAAGAGTTACTGCATAAAAGAAGAATGGCCCCTTCTCCCGGCTTTTAGGTGTTAAAATTTACTTTGGCAGTTGGTTTTTAACCTGAACTCAGTGTACTTTAAACAATAATCATTAAAAATAAAAGATAAGGGCTGGGCACAGTGGCTCATGCCTGTAATCTCAGCACTTTGGGAGGCCAAGGTGCCTGGATCACTTGAGGTCCAGAGTTCGAGACCAGCCTGACCAACATGGTGAAACCATCTCTACTAAAACTACAAAAATTAGCTAGGCATGGTGGCATGCTCCTGTAATCCCAGCAACTCAGGAGCTGAGGCAGGAGAATCTATTGAACCTGGGAGACAGACGTTGTAGTGAGCCAAGATCACACCACTGTGCTCCACCCTGGGCGACAAAGTGACACTGTGTCTCAAAAAATAAAATTAAATTAAAACTAAAATAATAAAAGGTAAAGCCCAGGAGTTCAAGATCAGCCTGGACAACACAGTGGGGCCCCGTTTCTACAAAAAAAAAAATTTAAAAATTAACCAGGCATGGTCCCAGCTACACAGGAGGCCAAGGCAGGAGGACTGCTTGAGCCCAGGAGGTCAAGGCTGCAGTGAGCCGTGTTCACACCACTGCACTCCAGCCTGGGCAACAGAGCAAAATCCTGTCTCAAAAATAAATATATACAAATGAAAGATAAGGAGACCATTTGAATGCTGAGAGGGGAGAAACATTCCTAGTATCATTTTTGTGATCCTGAGTAAGTTCCAGTCCCCTGGGTAAGGATGTGCACTGGTACTAGTCAACAACGCACTGGAAGTCCTGAGTCCGTGCGATGGTAACAACACATTAGAGAAGACTGGAATATAAATCCTAATTAATTTTCCCCAACATTGACTGTGGGGCATCAACAAAGGGAGGAAGGAGCAGAATAACCTAGAAGAGGATGCCCTCAGCCTCTCACCTACTACATTTATAGGAGTCATTTTCTTTAACTCTTATCAGCTTATTGTAAATTAAAACCCAATTTAGCTGATTCATTAGGATAAGAACATAAAGGAATGTGATTGCTATGGGAGATGGGTAGTGGAAGGGGGTAAAGGTTCTGTTATTTTAAAATTCAAAAATAAAAACTTATAAACCCACACGATTTTTAAATGTTTGGGATGCTAATTGCAAATTCAATTAAAATCTAATGACATATTCACAAACTGTATTTAATTTATGGTACACTGTATGCTATGACTTAGTTTAACCAAAGGAACCTGTGTCTTTCTGTTTCAGTATTACTGGGATCTGGATTTCATTTAGTCTAAAGTATATTCTGTATTAAGTGTCTACTGGCACAATTAACTGAAGTAATACTATTACTTCCAGATGATAGCTACGTACGGTATTTAGTTAGGGAAAGAGAACAGTGGTAACTTTCCCCACTGTAACTGTTGGCAGAAGTTAAGTTTCCTACTTAAGTATATTTTAAGGAATATATTATAGTTAAATATAAAACCTTGTTTCTCCTACACTGATGGGGAGTGAGCATTACAGCAATAGAAAACTTTCTATTTTTAATATCTGGCAATTAAATGATTTCCATTTCTACTTTTTAGCTAACATTAAGTCAAAAAATTGTTCAATTTCTTTTATTAAATGTTTTGGGTTTCTGACCAAGGTACTTAGAACAAACAAGAGTTTTTTATTGATTACTTTAATAAAAACCATTTGAACAAACAAACTATAAATCTCAATATCTTTGTACTTTCCTGGTAAGCTTTTCAAATTTATGGAGGAAATTTTTTATTTTAAAAAATTTGAATTACTATATTCGTTATTAATTTTGGAAATGTTCTTTCTATTCCTAGAAGACTAAGATTAAAGTATGTTAGTGTTCTCCATTTCTTTTGTGCATATTTCATTTCTTCTTTTTATTTCCCTGTAATCAGCACGATACCACTTCCAGAGTCTTGTTGATTGTAAAGAAGAAAGAGCCTGGGTGGGTAAGCCTCACATTCTTCACTCTTTGTGCAGATCAGGATACTAAAAAGAGATGAGTTAACATAAACCTGAGTGGACTGTTAACCTTTTCGGGAAATGTAGATGCAATAACATTTCCAGCTGAAAGACTTATTCTGAGTTCCTAATGTTTAAGAATGCAAATGAAGTATTTTGTCTTCTCTGTGCCTGGAGGTGTTAGGTAAGAAAATAGAAAGAGGTTTCTAGGATTAGCTCCACAGATTTCCTTTATCATGTAAAACCTTAGACTGGTTGCACTGACAAGAATCAAAGAAAGGCAATATAGAAGATACCCAGAGAAAATTCAATAACTTGTTTAGCAATAACACTGAGAAAATTCGAGTTAACAAAAACAAGCTTTGGGATGAATTTTAGCCTCCCTCCTTTAAAGAAATGCTAGCTTTAATATTAGAACGCTAATGAAAATACATTGCCAAATACTGTTAATCAGTTTAAATAACACTAAATTTCTTTAGGTGAAATACTTAAATGTATCACTCAGCTATTTTTCAGAAGTTTATTTTTGCTTTACATAATAATAGCAATAATGCTTTAATTAAACATATCGATACAAATTTTAGTTTTTCTTTTAGATGTATCTTTTAAGAAGACGAGGTAAGAAGAAGGTAAGAAGCTTCACATTTAAATTTGGTATACATTGCTAAGGTCCTCCTCATTTCCATGAGGAGGAATTTGTTTTGAAGTTGTAATTTATTTTCTCTATACCTCATATAAAATGCTTTTATTTTATATCCCTACAATTTGAATATTTAAAATAAGCTGTTTTCATTTCTCCCTGATTCAATTCTTTTTATTGTTTCATGAACAGGAAAATTAATTGGTACCTTTTTGGTTGCAAAATAATATTTTTCCAGTTAAACTTTGGAATATAACTTACAATAACTATGAATATAATTAGCAATTTTACAGTATAAGCAAAAAAATGAAGATTTGATAACACTTCACTTAGCATGAGGGTCTCTTGCTGTAAATGGCCACGGCCACCGCTTCCTGCTCATGCCTCACAGTCCACTCACACTTAGTGAACTAAGCGAAAAAGAACAGAAAGCTGGTAAACTGGTGAAAGGCAAGAGATCTTTTGTTTAGTCCATCAGATCAGATATTAAATTTAATTTTACGGCCGGGCGCAGTGGCTCACGCCTGTAATCCCAGCACTTTGGGAGGCCAAGGCGGGCAGATCACAAACTCAGGAGTTCAAGACCAGCCTGGCCAATATGGTGAAACCCATCTCTAATAAAAATACAAAAAAAATTGGCTGGGCATGGTGGCACACGCCTGTAATTCCAGCTACTCGAGAGGCTGAGGCAGGAGAATTGCTTGAACCCGGGAGGCGGAGGTTGCAGTGAGCTGAAATTGCGCCACTGCACTCCAGCCTGGGTGCCAGAGGGAGACTCCATCTCAAAAATAATAATAATAATAATAATAATAATAATATTTTACAACTTTTTAATTGGCTTTGTATATTCTCTGAATTGTGTGCTTTTTCTATTTTCTTTGAAAATATTTACAATTTCTTTCAAAATTTACCACAAGTCAAAATCCTCCCACATGTCTTGCTTAACTTCATGTTTTCTGAAACACATCAAGTTTTTGATCCCATTGCTGGATAGAAATAAGAGTCATATAGTTTAGGTAAAGTATGCTGTACCTACAGCTGGGATATTCTTGTTTTAAGCACTTAATTGCTGTGTTTTACTATAGCCTACATTATAAAGCTTATTTCAAATACTGAGCAGAATATTAAAATAGCAGAGATCATGATTTCTTTCTTTTTTTTGAGACGGAGGCTTGCTCTGTCGCCCAGGCTGGAGTGCAGTGGCACAATCTCGGCTCACTGCATGCTCCACTTCCCAGGTTCACGCCGTTTTCCTGCCTCAGCCTCCCGAGTAGCTGGGAATACATGAGCCCGCTACCACGCCCGGATAATTTTTTTGTAGAGACGGGGTTTCACCGTATTAGCCAGGATGGTCTCTATCTCCTGACCTCATGATCTGCCTGCCTCGGCCTCCCAAAGTGCTGGGATTACAAGCGTTAGCCACCGTACCCGGCCTATGATTTCTAATTAATTACCTTGAGCACAATTCCTCACAATACTTCGCACTACTCAAACCCTACAACCTGCTAAATTCACCCTTTATTCTGATTAAGAGCAATGATGCAATGAAGTAAAAGTGACAATAAGATGTAGTAGATGGACCCAAGCTGACATTTGTTTATCTGTAGGTGGGAAACAATTCTAAGTTTAAAAATGAATTAAAAGAACAAGGAATATAATAATACTAACAAAAACTACAATATTTATCTACTTGTTTATTTCATACTATTTAAAAGCACTGTATTAAGTCTCACTTTATTACTAAAAACCATTTTATAGATTAGCATTTCAGTCATCAGATTCAAATTTGTTTACAAAGTTAGAAAGTCTTCAATTGATTCTAAAACGATATTGTAGTATCTATGACATTTCACAGCTCTCAAGGGCGTTTTTATATCTTCTCCTCCTCAAAACACAAAAAGGAGGTGGCCTAAGAAACAGCAGGAAATAAATGGTCATCAATACTTAACATGTCAGTAAAATGAGGATCTTCAAGACGAAATAAATTACCCACAGTCATTAGACTAGTGAAGTGACAGAGATAAGACTAAGACACAAACCAGCGTTTTGAATCTGCAACTCGATCACCTTCTCAGGCCCATCTCACCTGCTTGTAAACAGGTGCAAGTGGCCTGTGCTTTCTCAATAAGCTAAAGATTACTGGAAAGTAACCAGACGTCAGGTTTGCCTTGCACCACCTTGAACATATCTATTACTCAGTGTGCTATCTGATTAGTGTCCCTTTTCACTCTCAGAAGCAGGCTGGTTTAAGCAGACATGGTTTTCACACTCAAGAGTTCATAGTCTAGTAGAACAAACAATAACACATGTACCAAAAAATAAAAACAATACACGGTAAGAATAGTCAGTGCACTAGAAGAGGTAAAAATCAGACACGGTGAACAGTGTCCAACAAGGGAATCAAGGACGGCTTCACAAAGGAAGGAGCATTTGAGGGGGAAAAGGACAATTAGGATTTGGAAAAGTAGCATGGGCAAACAAACATTTAAATATTTAGGAAAACACCTCTCTCACTGATCTGTAAACCGTTCTTTTCTTTTTAAGACAGGATCTGGCTCTGTCGCCCGGACTGGAGTGCAGTGGCGTGATCTCAGCTCACTGCAACCTCTGCCTCCCAAGCTCAAGGGATCCTCCCGCCTCAGCCTCCTGAGTAGCTGGGACTGGTACATGCATAAATAGTTTTTTGATCATCAGAGAATAATAATGATCCTGCAAACAACCAGTGCTCATCTATAAGGATCTCCTCTCTTAAGTCCTACAACAACTAGATTTCAATTTTATACGTCTCTGATGTCTGCTTAACACAGTCATGTATTCATTCATCCTACAAATAGCTGCCAACACCAACTCTACGTCAGGCACTGTGCTAAGCCTAGGAATTCAATGATGGACAAGACAGAGGTGCACCAGGACCTCGCTTATTTGACTAACTAGAAGAGAAAATATAACACAATTAAAATCAAAATAAAGCATGAGTACTGTGGTAGAGGAATTAGAAAGTACTCCAGGAAACTAATGGCAATTGAACTAAAGCAAAGATGGATGGGAACTTTGTTAGCCAACTCTACATAAATTTACTACAATGATATTTTCATACGTGAAGTGTCAATATTGCAATTATCAACTGCATAAATAATAAAAGACAAAGGAAATTCTTTCCAAGATACAAATTCCTCCCCCTTTGCTTCAGAGAATTTCTTCCTCCAATTCATATTAAGTACTCTTACAATTTAACATGTTCAGATCACCTGAGATTTGTCTTTCTCAACAATTCCAACCACGGCCTTCATAGCCGTCTAGATCAGACTTGAAAATGCAATCTTCTCCTTTCATTAAAGTCAAGCCTTGTAAGTGATGAAGGAAAAAGCTGGCATTGTATATAATGGACTAAGCTTCTTTTTATGTCAACTACCAGCAAGCGTAAAATCTCAGCAGAATGATATTCTCACAATGTTGTAGCAGCCAGCGTGACTTCCTTAGGTGTACGTTATCACCCCTATCCCCAGCCGTTTGAAATATGACTGACACCAACTGTAACCCCTCACTTCCCATGCCACTAGAATCTTACAAAACAAGTGTTGGACAGGATTTTAAATTATATTCTTGTATAAAAGAAAGTAAGGAATTAGAAGTAGTGGAGTGTAAAGGTTAAGAACAGGGACTGTAGAGCCTGCCTTCACTCCAGTTCCACCATATACTACCTGGTTGGCCTTGGACGAGTTCCTTGGCTGCTGTGTGCCTCAGTTTCCCTATCTGTGAGGATATATGAATTAATAAATGTAAGACACTTAGGACGGAGGTGACCCGTAGGAAGCTGCTACACAAGTGTGAAGGGACTCCAGAGTCTCAGTCACACCACTATTGGCTGCCGAGGCCTCCCAGCCTTCCTCCCTGGGTGGAGACTTTTCCTGTGTTCCACGGGCCTCATTCCTGAGACAGTAATAGCGCTGCAGTAAAATGCTGTGCACTTGAAACCTTAAGAAGCTTATGAAATCACAACTGTCGTGTGCTGAGATGCACTTCCGACAGCTTTGAAATAGTTTACTGACTTTATCATTGCCTTAAACACTTCTAACACAAATAGGTTGCCTGGAAGTACTACGGTTGAGAATGCTTTCTGATTTGGGGAGGGTGTTTTGTTTTGTTTTGTTTTGTTTTATTGGAAGTAGGATCTCTCTCTCTGTTGCCCAGGCTAGAATACAGTAGTGTGATCACTGCAGCCTTGACAAGGGCTCAAACCATCCTCCCACATCAGCCTCCAAAATAGCTGGGACTACAGGCGTGCACCACCATGCCTGGCTAATTTTTTTGTATTTTTAGTAGAGACAGGGTTTCACCATGCAACCAGACTGTTCTCGAATTCCTGACCTCATGATCCACCTGCCTCAGCTTCCCAAAGTGCTGGGATTACAGGCATGAGCCACCACGCCCAGCCTCTTTTTTTTTACTTTTTGTAGTGATGGGGTCTCCTTATTTTGTCCAGGCTGGTCCCAAACTCCTAGGCTCAAGCAATCCTCATGCCGTGGCCTCCCAAAGTGCTAGGATAACAGGCATGAGCTTTTTGGAGTCTTGTTTTGGAGACAGGGTCTCACTCTGTCACCCAGGCTGGAGTGCAATGGCACAATCTCGGCTCACTGCAGCCTCCACCTTCCAGGTTCAAGCAGTTCTCCCGCCTCAGCCTCCCAAGTAGCTGGGACTACAGGTATATGCCACCACATCTGGCTAATTTTTAGTAGAGACAGGGTTTCACCATGTTGGCCAGGCTGGTCTTGAACTCCTGACCTCAAATGATCCACCTGCCCAGGCCTCCCAAAATGCTGGGATTACATGGGTGAGCCACCACGCCTGGCCACGCTTTTTGGTTTTAAAGGCTCAGTTTTGACACTGAATTTATCACACTTGACAATGCTTTGACTCTTTATTTTAATAATGCTATTTAATTACAAATCAACTTCAAAAGCCCTTTTGAATTTTTGGCCTTACTATTCACACTAGAAGTTGAACACACAGGAATCACAGTCAATATAATGCAATAACAGCCATCAAAGATTACGTACATGATCTTCAGATAACATTTCATAAGGTCCACCCACCTTATTAATCAGAAAACAGTGCTCTCATTGTATCATATTAGTCATGAGACATTTTCAACTATTATAAGAGGAGGCTAGATTCTAGTTAAGATCTGCCAAGAAATGAAGGGCAACACTTCATGAAATGACAACTAATTTGAAATACATTCTCTGTCCTCTTTATATTACCAATAACAAAACCCTAAAGGGATTTGTTACTTTTCCAATATGGCTGTTCAACCTAGCAAAGACTTTTCAAATTAACAACATGTATATTGATTCCAGGGTATTTTTAGTGAGAGGACAGTCTAGAAATGATCTTAAGCTGAAAAAGGTGTGATTTTATGGATTTAAAATAATAATGCAGCCGGGCACAGTGCCTCATGCCTGTAATCCCAGCACTTTGGGAGGCCAAAGCGAGGGGAATGCTTGAGTTCAGGAGTTCGAGAGCAGCCTGGGCAACACATATTTTTTTAAATACAGAGACAAAGTCTTAGGCAAAGAGCTTAAGCAAAGACTTCAAGACCAAGAACCCAAAAGAAAATGCAACAAAAACAAAGATAAAAGATGGGACTTAATTAAACTAAAAAGCTTCTGTACAGCAAAATAAACAATCAGCAGAGTAAACAGACAACCCACAGAGTGGGAGAGAATCTTCGCAATCTAAACATCCAACAAAGGACTAATATCCAGAATGTACAACGAACTCAAACAAATCAGCAATAAAAATATGAACAATCCCATCGAAAAGTAGGCTAAGCAGCAATTCCATTACTGGGCATATACCCAAAGGATTATAAATCATTCTACGATAAACACACATGCACACGTATGTTTACTACGGCACTATTCACATTAGCAAAGACATGGAACCAACCCAAATGTCCCTCAATGATAGAATGGATTAAGAAAATGTGGCTCATACATATACCATGGAATACTATGCAACCATAAGAAAGATGAGTTCATGTCCTTTTTTTTTTTTTTTTTTTTTTAGACGGAGTCTGGCTCTGTCACCCAGGCTGGAGTGCAGTGGCACAATCTCGGCTCACTGCAAGCTCCGCCTCCCGGGTTCACGCCATTCTCCTGCCTCAGCCTCCCGAGTAGCTGGGACTACAGGCACCCGCCACTACGCCCGGCTACTTTTTTGTATGTTTAGTAGAGACGGGGTTTCACCATGTTAGCCAGGATGGTCTCGATCTCCTGACCTTGTGATCTGCCCGCCTCGGCCTCCCAAAGTGCTGGGATTACAGGCGTGAGCCACCACCCCCGGCCGAGTTCATGTCCTTTGCAGGGACATGGATGAAGCTGGAAACCATCATTCTCAGCAAACTATCACAAGATCAGAAAACCAAACACCGCATGTTTTCACTCATAAGTGGGAGCTGAACAATGAGAAGACATGGACACAGGGAGGGGAACATCACACACTGGGGCCTGTCAGGGGGTGGGGGGCTAGGAGATGGATAAGATTACGAGAAATACCTAATGTAGGTGACGGGTTGATGGGTGCAGCAAACCACCATGGCACATGTATACCTATGTAACAAAACTGGACATTCAGCACATGTAACCCAGAACTTAAAGTATAATTTAAAAAAAAAAAAAAAAAGAAAGTGGGCTAAGGACATGTACAGACAATTCTCAAAAGAAGATATACAGATGGCCAACAAACTTGAATATATGCTCAACATCACTAAAGATCAGGGAAATGCAATTCAAAACCACAATACAAGAGATACCACCTTACTCCTGCAAGAATGGCCATAATCAAAAAATCAAAAAATATTAGATGTTGGTGTGGATGTGGTGAAAAGGGAACACTTTTACACTGCTATTGGGAATGTAAGCTAGTACAATCACTATGGAAAATAGTGTGAAGATTCCTTAAAGAACTAAAAGTAGAACTACCACGTGATCCAGCAATCCCATTACTGGGTGTCTACCCAGAGGAAAATAAATCATTATGCAAAAAAGATACTTGCATATGCAAGTTTATAGCAGCACAATTTGCAATTGCAAAAATATGGAACCAGACCAAATACCCATCAATTGACGTGTAGATAAATAGTGGTATATATACACCATGGAATACTACTACTCAGCCATAAAAAGGAATGAAAAAATGGCATTTGCAGCAACCCAGATGGAATTCATTATTCTTTCTTTCTTTCTTTCTTTTTTTTTTTTTTTTGAGACAGAGTCTCACTCTGTCACCAGGCTGGAGTGCAGAGGCACGATCTCAGCTCACTGCAACCTCCACCTCCCGGCTTCAAGCGATTCTGCTGCCTCAGCATCCCAAGTAGCTGGGATTACAGGCACATGCCACCACATCCAGCTACTTTTTGTATTTTTAGTAGAGACGGGGTTTCACCATGTTGGCCAGGGTGGTCTCGATCTCTTGACCTTGTGATCCGCCCGCCTTGGCCTCCCAAAGTGGAGACCATTATTCTAAGTGAAGTAACTCAGGAATGGAAAACCAAACATCGTATGTTCTCACCCATAAGTAGGAGCTAAGCTATGAGGAGGCAAAGGTATAGGAATGATACAATGGACTTTGGGGACTTGGGGGAAAGGGTGGGAAGGGGGCGGGGGATAAAAGACTACACCTTGGGTACAGTGTACACTGCTTGGGTGATGGGTGCACCAAAATCTCAGAAATCACCACTAAAGAACTTATTCATGTAATCAAATACCACCTGTTTCCCAAAAATTTACTGAAATAAAAACAGTGCCACCCCCATGACACACATTTACCTATGTAACGAACCTGCACACGTACCCCTGAACTTAAAATAAGTTTTTTTCAACAATAAAATAAGAACCTTACAGTACTGAGAAACAATTTTAAAAAATAATTATTGTTGGCATAACTAAATAGTCAGGATATAGCTGTAAAAACATTGTTTGACTCTAACTCATGTGTAAACATCCAAATTTAAAAAATACATTCTTTAAAGTAATATAATTCTCTATTACAACTCTGGATGATATCACAGGTCATCCAGACCTCATATAATATATTATTCCCCACCTTGTGGTCAGCTTGATGAAAGTGAACAGACTAAAAATAGCATTATTTCCCATATCTGCCCAAAAACCTCTCTAGCCTATCGCAGATCCCAATTGACGTATTACCAAGAATTTCTTCTTCCCATGTTGGTCAGAACATACAAAGTCATAATCTTGATTCTTTCTTACAGTGATTATCCTCTTTCTCCAATTTTTTTAATCATGGAGGACAATACCTAATCCACAAACTCAAAAATTAATAATCAACAGGTATAAATCTATTAAACACCCATGGAATGGAGTATTTTTAAACTTCTTTGTGCTCCAACCCTACGTCTAATAGGCTGCCCAATCCTGTATCAGTATAGCTACATTTAGGGTTGCAGGAGTGAGTCCCTGGACTTTTCTAGAGCATAATTCAAATATTTTGGGAAAACTAGGAATTTTACAAATCTAATCTAACACTAATGTTTACATAAGCTACTACATGTTACATATGTTTCATCATTGCAATTAATTCTCAATTATCCATTGAAAATTTTGAATTCTGAAAATAATTCCTTCACAGCATCCCTGAACTCACTGCACAATTCTCAATTGGCATATACTTAAGAGAATATAAATCTAGTATTATTAAATATAGTTACTAGGCGATATACATTAAATTGTAGAAAACATTCTCAGATTTCTTCTATACTATCCCTATTTTGTATTTTCTTTTTTTGTTGTTTGTTTGTTTTTGTTTTTTTTTGAGATGGAATCTCACTCTCACCCAGGCTGGAGTGCAGTGATGCGATCTTGGCTCACTGCAACCTCACCTCCCTGTTCAAGTGATTCTCCTGCCTCAGCCTCCTGAGTAACTGGGATTACAGGCACGTGCCACCACACCTGAATCATTTTTGTATTTTTAGTAGAGACAGAGTTTCGCCATTTTGCCCAGGGTGGTCTCAAACTCCTGGCCTCAAGTGATCCACCCACCTCGGCCTCCGAGAGTGCTGGGATTACAGGCATGAGCCACCACGCCCGGCCCCTATTTTGTACTTTCCATATTACTATACCTTCCCCATCCATTAGCAGAAATAACTGTACCAAATAATTTTTTTATCCACATGGTTACCCAAAATCTTTCTCATGGCCATATCTAAATGTGTGCTTATGGACAACACAGACAAGTGTGTATTAAACTAAATATATTTGTACAGATACACAACTGTTTCAAACGTCATATCCAGACCATTGAATAGTCCATTTTTGTCTAACTAAAAAGCCCTACTCTACTTTTGGCCCTTCTCTAACGGATATTTTTACTAAATACTTGTATAACGCCACACAAAGACACTGACTGCCTAATTCAATGATGCACCAATGCTGAAAAAGAATTACAAAATATTAATTCAAAGCTATTTTAACTAGATGGAATGATAAGACTGAAATAAAAGAGAAAAATAAATAACTTTTAAGACTCAAACTTCTAATAATAAATACAGTGAAAATGCACAATACTTCTAAGCAGGAAACTAATAAAAGTTATTTAAAGAAATTTAGCCGGGCACAGTGGCTCACGCCTGTAATTCCAGCACTTTGGGAGGCCGAGGCGGGTGGATCACCTGAGGTCGCGAGTTCGAGACGAGCCTCACCAACATGGAGAAACCCCGTCTCTACTAAAAATACAAAATTAGGTGTGGTGGCACATGTCTTTAATCCCAGCTACTCAAGAGGCTGAGGCAGGAGAACCGCTTGAACCTGGGAGGTGGAGGCTGCGGTGAGCCGAGATCGCACCATTGCACTCTAGCGTGGGCAACAAGAGCAAAACTCCGTCTCATAAAAAAAAAAAAAAAAGAAAAGAAAAAGAAATTTAAGAAAACCTGTAATCCCAACACTTTGGGAGGCCAAGACAGGCATATTACTCGAGCCCAGGAGTTCAAGACCAGCCTGGGCAACATGGTGAGACCTTGTCTCTGCAAAACATAAACAAAATTAGCCAGGCATGGTGCCTTGTGCCTGTGGTCCCAGCTACCTGGGAGGCCGAGGTGGGAGAATCACCTGAGCCCAAGAGGGTGAGGCTGCAGTGAGCCATGATCATACCACTGCACTCCAGCCTGGGAGACAGAGCAAAACTGTTGAAAGAAAAGAAAAGAAAGAAAGAAAGAAAGAAAATATTAGAAAGAAAGAAAAGATAAAAAGAGAGAAAGAAACAAAGACAGAAAGCACATTTTTTTAACTATATGATTCTATCTATAGAAAGTTCAAAAAAAAAAAAAAGTTGGCAAAACTAAACTCCAGAGTCATAGGATGCATATTAAGGAGGTGAAAGTATAAAGAGAAGCAAGAAAATGATTCCCATAATAGTTAGGACAGTGTTCCTGGGATGGGAGGAAGGAGCATCATTTGAAGGGAACATGCAAAGGGCTTCTAGGGTGCAGACATTTGTCTTATTTTTTGACCTAGGTAATATTATGTGGGTGCTCACAATAATTTGTAAAGCTCTACATTTATATTATGTGTATTTTTCAGCATATACGTCCTATTTCACCACAGAAAACATAGGTAAATATTCTAAACAGATAGATTTCAGTTAATACAATGAAGGATTTTCTAACCATTAAAGCTGAGGAAGACAGAAAGCTCCCTAACAAGTACTGGCCAATTACAGCCTACAGGCCAAATCCAGCCCACCACATGTTTGTAGTCTAAGAGCTAAGAAAGGTTTTTTATGTTTTTAAATAGTTGAAAAAAATCAAAAGCAGAGTAATATTTCGTGACATGTTAAAATTACACGAAATTCCCATTTAAGTATTCATAATGAAAGTTGTATTGAAACACAGCCATACCCATTCATTTACCTATAGTCTAGGGCTGCTTTCACACAACAGCAGAGCTGAGTATTTAGAATGGAGTTGAATGGTTGTGACAGTATGGTCCACAAAGCCTAAAACACTTATTATCTGGCCCTTTACAGAAAAAAAGCCTGCCAAATGCTGGTCTATATGATGATAGGGCTTAAGATTCCAGTCATCATAAGCTCATGCAACAGTTGAACAGCTATCTTACGGAGACACCTTAGAAGCCATTTCTGTATTTATAAATATCTGCCTACTTAACAGAGAATTTATGGTATTAAACTTTCCATGAATGGCCTAAAGCTAAATAATCCATCTTTTATTCATTTGTTCATTAAGCAAATATATATGAGCCAGACACTGTCCTAGGTACTGAGGAAATAGCAACAATCAAGAGACAAGAATTCCTATGGTTATGTAGGCTGTATTTCAGCAGAGGAGAAAGAGAAACAAAAAAAAAATATCTATCAGGAAGCAATAACTACTATAGTTATAACCTTCCCCCTCTCTCTCTTAGTCCTGCTCTGTTCATGTAAGACGTGCCTGCTTCCTCTTTGCCCTCCACCATGACTGTAAATTTCCTGAGGCCTCCTCAGAAGCAGATGACACCATGCTTCTTGTACAGCCTGTAGAATCGTAAGCCAATTAAACCTCTTTTCTTATAAATTACCCAGTCTCAGGCATTTCTTTATAGCAATGCAAGAACAGACTAACACACGGCCTAACAGCAAAGGCGGGCAAAGATGATACCAAATTTCTTGCCATTTGCTGAATTGAGGAAAAGGGCAGAAAAAGCCAGCCTCACATAGAATGCTCCCCTGAAGCATTTCAATGCTCACAGGGGTTTTCTGGAAAGCTTAAATGGTATAAACAAATTCAAGCCCAGTACCCAGGGCCCTTCGCCTTCTGGGCTTACTCTTACACTCAAAGGTCTGTCACAGCTCATGACTCAATGCAGCACCCCTTTTTCTGCCATCCCCATACTACAGCCCCTTCCTGGAATGTCCCCTCCACCTGTGTGTCCCCATTCTTCTCCTCTATCATCTCCCCTGCCTAAATACTACCTATCATGTCCCCTCCACCTATGTGTCCCCATTCTTCTCCTCTATCATCTCCCCTAACTAAATACTACCTATCTTCAAGGCCTACTTCAAATGCCACCTTCTTCATGAAGCCTTTCTGGGCACCTCTCCTCCATCAAAATGGATGACTTCATCATCTGACTTCCCCCGATGGCCAGCTGTCCTCTCCTGGGAATCAGAGAAACTCCTCCCAGTATCTCCTCCCTGCGGTAGTCCCCCTATAAACTTCTTCAGGGTAGGGAACCTGCTTCGTCTTTATATTTACCAGAATCTGCCACATCAAAAGATGTATGTCAAACAAATTAGATAAGTTCCAAGGTCTTTCCAGCTCAAAAAGTCCATGATTTTCTTCTATTTTCTGTACTTTGTAACTCTAATGATACCACAGTTATGAAACTTAGCGTCATAGGGGCACAGAGAGTATTTATGATAGGAATAAATTCTTAGGGAGGAAACCAACACCTATACCAATATAAAATACTCCCCCTCATGAATCCTTCGTACACACGCATGCACACACCCACACGCACACACACAGACCCTTTATGTGAAGTTTGACAATCTTCTCTTCAGCTGTACCCAACCCCCAACCTACCAGAGTTAACCACTACCTTCCTGCACACAACACTCAACAGCTTTTGATTGCTGCAATTATCATACTGTCCCATAATTATGTGGTTTAAGAGACATTTGGTGGCAGAGTTAGTCTGATTTTCCTGAAGTGCCCTTTTCCCAAACACAGCAAAAGACCTCTTCATTTGTAGACCTTGTGAATGGCATAATCTTGCTCCCTGAACAGACGGGAGTGGCAAAAGGCAGCTGGCCCAAACTAGACCTACCAGGGTCCCTTTCCTAGGAATGGGGCATGGGGACAGAGAGAAAAAGAGGCTTTCCTCTTTTCAGGATCCCTGGCCTATATCATGTAGGCTTAGGAGCGATGAAGTCAGCATGTTCCAACAGGGCCACAAGCCAGACAAGCGGAGGTGGAAAGCAGAGAGGCTTGCAGAAACAGCTCAAAGAATGGAGCCTAAACTCAGAGAGAAGTAAGACTGACTGCTGGCTACTCTCTGCTTCTAGTGCTGTCTTCAAGGCTAGCTATCTTCTCATTGTTGGATTCCTCAAAGCACCCATATATAACGCACAGATAAGTCTGGCTACCCAGCAACATCACTGAAGGCAACTCAAAACCCTGACATTGGTTCCACAGTAAGCAAAGGTTAATGTGCTTTAAGTACTAGGTTTCTAAAATTCAAAACTGAATATTAGTAACTGGCCAGGCACAGTGCTGTAATCCCAGCACTTTGGGAGGCCGAGGAGGATCACCTGAGGTCAGGAGTTTGAGACCAGCCTGGCCAACATGGTGAAACCCCATCTCTACTAAAAATACAAAAATGAGCCAGGTGTGGTGGCGCACGCCTGTAATCCCAGCTACTCAGGAGGCTGACGCAGGAGAATCGCTTGAACAGGGAGGTGGAGGTTGCAGTAAGCCAAGATCAAGCAACTGCACTCCAGCCTGGGCAACAGAGCAAGACTCCATCTCAAAAAAAAAAAAAAAGAAAAAAAACAATATTAGTAACTAAGTAGTCCCCAAATCCAATACAAGGGGCAGTTATAGAAGGAATCAAGACAAGCAGATCACTTGAGCCCCAGAGTTCAAGACCAGCCTGAGAAACATGGCAAGACCCCATCTCTACAAAAAATACAAAAATTAGCCAGGTGTGGTGGTGCATGCCTGTAATTCCAGCTATTCAGGAGGCTGAGGCAGGAGAATCACTTGAACACGGAGGCGGAGGTTGCAGTAAGCCAAGATGGCGCTACTGCACTCCAGCCTGGGCAATAGAGCGAGACTCCATCTCAAAAAAAAGAAAAGAAAAAAGAGAAAGAAAAAGAAAAACAAGAATATTAGTAACTAAGTGTTCTTTCAGTCCCCAAATCCAATACAAGGGGCAGTTATAGAAGGAATCAAGATAAGCAGATCACTTGAGCCCAGGAGTTTGAGACCAGCCTGAGCAACATGGCAAGACCCCATCTCTATAAAAAATACAAAAATTAGCCAGGCATGGTGGTGCACGCCTGTAGTCCCAGTTACTCAGGAGGCTACGGTGGGAGGATTGCTTGAGCCCAGGAGGCAGAAGTTGCAGTGAGCCATGAGCACCCTACCGCACTCTAGCCTGGCCGGCTAGGCGGCAGAGCAACACCCTGTCTCCAAAGAAGAAAGAAAGAAAGAATCAAAACCCAATACCTGTAAATGAGTTTCCTGGAAAGGCAAGTTCTGCGCCCTACTTTATTTTTTAAGTAATTTCCTCAGTGCCTAGCACAATGGGATTGGAAAATTTTTCAATAAATATATGATAAAGAACAAAATGCTGTTAACCCATTAAACATCCCAGCTCTCTTCTTGCCATAACACAAACCCCACCAACATTTTTAGACAGAAATTCTCTCAAAAATATATCTCCCAATTCTGGATTTCTCTGCCATTCTCTCAGATCTGCCTTATTCTGTAAGGCAGCTTTACCCTCAGGCTAGCTACCCTCATGGTCACAATATGGCTGCCAGCAGCAACTAAGCCCTCTCATTCACAAGGTGGTGGGTGGGGGAGAACGCAAGAGAACCTGGCTTCTAACGTCTTTCTCTTAAGAATGAGGAGGCTCCTTTTCCAGGAATCCCAGGCAAGCCTTTCATCATGTTTCAGTGGCCCACAATGGCTTAAGCCTTGATTAATCCCTGAATCAATAATTGTCAGGGAAGGTAAAACGATCCTGACTGGCTTCCACAAATCACCTGTGGTGGAAAGGATGCTAGCAAAGCAAACTTCACTGGAATTTGAGTATTTGTGTACAAACATAAGCCCATATACAAGGATGCCAATATACATGCATTCATTGAAGCACTTGTGCAACGTAACCTCACCTACTAGCCAGGCAGAAAGTCAAAGAAGCATATTAGTAATTAATACCAGGGGAAAGAAATCAGAGGAGACAAAATCAGAGGAGAAAGAAATCAGAAGAGAGTGGCCACCTTAAACTGGAATACCACATACATACAACCTCTGTATCCATACCTACCCCCTAACTCTAACTGTTCATAGGACCTGAATGGTCAATGGTTCCCATGGGTTGTCTTATGGGGCTGTTTTTCAATACTGAATAATCCAGCCTGAGGAAAATAAACCATTGTAGGAGAGGAATCTTGGATCTTGGTATTAGATTAACCCCAACAGGCAAGAATGGGGTTTATGGAAAAGCAAATGATTTGCCAAGTATAAATTAGAAGATAGCTTTGTTTGCAAGGAGAGCTATGATGCTAAGAACAGCAGGACAAATTAAGGAGTGAGGACGTCTACAGGTGGATGCCCAAGAGAATTTAACTTCTTCTAGGGCACTGTTTCTTCTTTAAATTTTTCTGCTCCTATGTAGCAAAGTGCTCTTAATCACATAATTCTTCAGTCTGATATGCACTATTGTTACAGTGATACAGAAGTGCATCACATTAGGCCAGAAGTGATACAGAAGTGCACCACATGCTTAAAACTCCTCTAGCAGCTCCCCAGTGCACTCAGACCTAAATCCCAGCTTCTTAGAATGACCCTAACTGATCTACCCTGAGCCACCTATCCTTTCAACCTCATCTCGTACCATGTGTTTTCTCATTCATGATTCTCCTGCCACACCAGTTCCTTTCTCTATATCCAATGTCTATATTCTATATCTCAAATCTCATTCCAGCCTCAGAACATTTAAACCTGCTATTCCCTCTGCCTGGAGAGCTCTTACTCTAGATCTCCAAGTGCTGGCTGCTTCTCTCATCATCAGTTATTAGTTCAAATGTCACAACCTTCTTGGCACCACCACCACCATTCATGACCACCACACACACACAAACACACACACACACATACACGCTGATGACCCTTCTATAGATGTCTGCCTTGGGTCAGGCACTAATCCTTGATCCAATCAATTGTCAATAGAGTGACAGGATCACATGATAAAGAAAGCTTGGTAATTTAAACAATTTAAGGAACTGCATGCAAAGAGGCAAATAGAAGCAAGACTATAGGTAGCAAGTCAAGTATTCATGACCAAACTGAGCTGAAAACGCAGAAATGATTAACAAGCGGGTCTACTATGACCTCACTTCCCTAAAAGATCACGACAGCATTGAAGGGCAAAAAAGTGGCAGATTATTACCCCAATTCAATACTAGCTGTACGTTTTAGTCTTTTTTATCCAGTAAAATGCAGAAATCGTCTGTTTATCTTATGCCTTAAAACCCAGCAGGCATGAAGGGTGGCATGAAAGTCATTTTGAGCACCTCTAAGAGAGTATGCATTTGTGTTAATATTATTCATCAGTATATAAGGTATGTTTATTATAAGATCAAAATTATTTATGGAAGCAATACTTAATTGTGTTACGGTATGTCAAGGTACAAATACTTAACTTTATTATTATTCTATAAAATTCCAGATTTAAAAAGCCCATCCAAAAAAGCACAATTTTTTTTTTTTTTTTTTTTTTTTTTTTGAGAAGGAGTCTCACTCTGTCGCCTAGGCTGGAGTGCAGTGGCGCAATCTCGGCTCACGGCAAGCTCCGCCTCCCGGGTTCATGCCATTCTCCTGCCTCAGCCTCCCAAATAGCTGGGACTACAGGCGCCTGCCACCACGCCCAGCTAATATTTTATGTTTTTAGTAGAGATGGGGTTTCACGGTGTTAGCCAAGATGGTCCTGATCTCCTGACCTTGTGATCCACCCACCTCAGCCTCCCCAAGTGCTGGGATTACAGGCATGAGCCACCGCATCTGGCCCACACATTTTAATTAATTTAAAAAATGTGGCTAAGTCTTGTGTCTAAATTATTTTTTTAAATAAACAGGCATTAAAACAGGATCAAAGAAAGAAAAATACTATAGAAAACAGTAATTCTGTATCTCCACCCCCTCCCTCCGCAAAAAAAACCTTAGTATTTGCCAGAGAAAATGCTGCCTGAACCTCCTATCCTTCTAAATTTGGTGCATCTTAAGAGATTCTGGGTCAGCAATTGAAGCCAGTGCTGAAGCACAACTACAGCAGACCACTCTCAAAATTCTTAAAAACCCATTTGGGATTTGTCAGTAGGGGGTAAATTAAAGCCTTATGTATTGAGAAGCAAATAATTTGAAAAATGTACAGGGGCAATGAACCCTAAAGTTATCAGGCATCAAAATGACTATAAAAGTGTTTCGTATAGTTTAGCTAAAAAGATCTAAATTTTCTGCTTTTCAACTATTTTCTAAAAATGTGTAAGACTGCTAAACTTGGCCCTGGGGTTTAAGATACAAGTTACCAAATGTATCTAAAACTATTAAACCATTTGCCTAAGCATCTTTTCTACTTTTTAAGTTGAAATAAAATCTACCCAACATCAAAATAACCATACAGGGTAGATTTCCTGAATCAAATTAAATAATCCACTGATTTTCTGGTAGCAAAAGTACATGACTACATAAAATATTTATCAGGTATTCATAAGTGGAGAGCAAAAAAGAAACCCTGAATTAAATTGAAGTCTGGGAATACTGAAAAACTCATCCCAGAAACGTTGCTACAAGTCCTAACCACCTTCAATTCAGAACTCTACCTCTACTACTATACAGAACTGTTAAAACAGGGAAAAGAGAAACTTCACTTTCATATTAATGATTATCAAAAAAAAGATCTCTTTCACAGTTGAATTTTTAAAGACATACTTTATATAGTCTACTTAGTGCCATGTTCTAATTTTTAGTAACTAGAAAATTGAAACATTATCAGTATGATGGGAATATTTTCTTTGGTCTTTTTTAGTTCTGAGAATGTTTGAAGACTTGAGTTATTTTTACATGGACTACTTGAAGGTGATGTTTTTTTCGTCCTTATGTTTTACATCTTAAAATGTTTTATAAATGGTAAAAACAGAAATAATCCATTTTCTTTTTCAACAGGGGGCCCAGGCAAGACTTCCTTTGCCAAGATTCAAACAGATACTCCCTTTTCAACACAGGATGAATGTGTGTAACAGAATAAAACTTAAAGCTCGCGTTTAGATTTTTTTGTTTTTTACTAAAAAGAATCTAATCTGTTTACTGAATAACAGACAACAGAAACATGAATTCTACATTGCCATCTATGACCCTTAGTCTGATAGACCAAGTCTTATTAAAACTAGTAAAATTTTCATTATGCAAGAGGCAATTTGTCAGTAATTGAAAAAGGTCTACAAAATTAGCAAATAAATACTACTCTGACACAAGAAAGCTGGCAATGGTGATATAAGCTTTAGGCTTCTCATAATCAGAACTCTGGAAGATTAATCAACATTTTAACACTTCCCATCTGTACAACCACTCAAGGTAGTGCTTACTGTCACTTGACAAGTTGCTTAGCACTGCAAAATTTGATAATTCATGTCTTACTGAATTTTTACTGACTTGGAAGAAAATAAAACACCAATTAAAAGCAGATGTCACCTTTAATTCTAACTGGCTGAGAAACTTAATTTTTTCACCCAATGCAGTGATAGGAAGCATGTAGATGACAGTTTGGACAGTTAAATATTCAAAGTCACTGATATCCCTCACAAATTTGCAAGCGATTTACCAGAACTTAATCCCACAGGGCTTTTATCTGGCAAGCATCCAAAAACAACAGTTTCAAGGAGTCATCTAGAAGGTAAATTTACATTTTTTACAAAGGCTACAAACACTAATCAGAACATTACTAAACTAATATTCTCGAGACTTGCATTTTTATCTTCATACACATAAAAATTTTCCATGTTGCTCCTCTGTTAAAACTCTACCTAATTTAAAAAACTAATATAAAGACTTAAACTGTGACTAACATGCCTTTATATTTAAATGATCCAAGTGCTAAATCACATCTAACTGGATTTACAGTAAAATAATAAAAATCTGACTTGAGTCCTGACATTTGTCAATGTTTTTCAATAATGTAAGTCATAAATTCACTCACTTTTGATTCTAACCACAAATTCTGAACAAACCCTCTTAAGCTGCAAGTTTTGACTAGCACCACAAAGATAAATAAGCAGACAGATACATGGGTAGATGTATCATACAAACACACAGAAACAGCAATATCAAAACCTACCATCTTGCAGTAAACCCAAATTTTTATACACATGTAAATAATTAAACTTAAAATGTATAAAGAATTATAACATTTTCTTCTAAAAACAGCTAGGCCTGAGTTTTCTAATGCTACTCCATCTATGCATGCAGTAACTTGTAATCAAATCCCAAGTTCCAAAAATGCTTCATTTTAATATATGAAGTTTTTCTACAAAAAGAAAACTTCTGGATTTTCCCAAACACCACAATTTCAGAGTCCTGTCTCTATCCCCAACAACACTTCCACAGTTATTCTTTACTGATCCATGCAAGCTTTCAAAAGCCAGAACAAGCTGGTACCTACCAATCAGGCAAAGACAGAAAAAATGAGTCCCAGAAGGAATCATCACAAAGATTCCAATCACAATCATCTGATCCCTAAGAACTGAGACCTATCAAGCCCTTTGCTTCTGAAAACTCACTGCATAACAATCAGACTTGGCTTCATAGTTAGAAGGGGTACAGGAACCAGGTTGATCCTGTAGTATTCACATCTTACGTCTAACACAGAGTATTTTCACTTTAACGAAGTCTGCCATGAAAAAAGAATTTGGAGAAGATGAAATGGAAAAGCAGTCACAAAAAGAGGATTTAAGGGGAGAAGCTACCTGAGACAACTTTTGTAGGCCTCATCTTTGCATTTTCATCCTGCTTTATGCATTGCTAATCAGAGATCCACTAGAAGCTTCAGAACCAACTGAAAGGCCTGGCAGGGTATTTGGCTTTCAATTCTTCTATTCTGTTTATTCCCAATATATATTCATCAGGCTTAGAAACAACTCTTGAACAAGGGCAGCCTCTCCACAATGAAATGTAAATTACTGACATGTGCTGAAACCTGGACTTGCCACCACTAATGAGCACATTAAAGGAAAATGCTCACTAGATGACTGCAACCTTTTCACTTAACCCTGTGTGCACAGAAAGCCACAATTCAACATCAATTAAAGATGCTAGCTGCAAAACAGAGCAGCCTGTCACCACTCTCACCACCTTATAGATGGAAAGTTAAGACAAATATAAATTGCTTACATTTCATCAACTAAAAATAGTGTGCAAAATATTAGTAGACATGTGGCTAAGATTTGCGAAACTTCTCTAAAAGTTGCAATACTTTCAAACAGTTTCCTAAGAGAGCAAATAGGATCTAAGGTTTGGGGGGAAAAAAAATCAACAATGTACTAATCTATTGGTTTATTCATTAATTCAGTCAACAAACTCTAGACTTAGAGATCTAAAACTCACCAGGCACTTGACAAGACTGAACAAAGCTCAGAAGCTTGTCAAGAAAAAAATAAATCATAATAACCAATTACTTAGATATCAAAATAACAAAATATCTGACTTACATAAGCAAGGACTCATTTACTAGGGCAGAGAATATTAGAAGATTATAGTCTATTCATCATAATCTAATCTGCAACTTACAGTGGAAAAATGAAGTGTGAACAGACATCTAGTATTTATTAACTTTTTAAGTAAATTATTATTTTTATAATTAAAATACATTTTAAAACTTTAATGAGAATTTCAAATATGGTAAATGAATAAAGATATAATTAATATGTTATTGTGTGACAATAGTTTTTCCAAAGAATACTCATAAAGAAGAGTAATACTCATAATATAAGCACATTTGAATATGATTTTATCTCTCTGGTTACCTAAATGCATGCTAAATTCTCTCTTTTTCTTTTCTTTTCTTGTTTTTTTTTTTTTTTGAGATGGGGTCTTGCTTTGTTGCCCAGGCTGGAGTGCAATGGTGCAATCTTGGCTCACTGCAACCTCCACCTCCCAGGTCCAAGCAATTCCCCCGCCTCAGCCTCCTGAGTAGCTAAGACTATAGGCATGCACCACCATGCCTGGCTAATTTTTGTGTTTTTAGTAGAGACGGGGTTTCGCCATGTTGGCCAGGCTGGTCTTGAACTCCTGACCTCAAGTGATCTGCCTGATTTGGCCTCCCAAAGTGCTGGGATTACAGGCGTGAGCCACCCCAGCCGGCCAGCATACTAGATTCTTAAAGCCCATAAAAGAGTACCACAACAAATATTATACTATAAAACATTTAAAACCTGGTTATTTTCTCTATGTGGTTTCTGGCTACATTTAAGTTTTCCATATAATGGTGCACAGTGAAACTCGAGCTTTTTAGAACCCTCAGGGCTTTGTAAAAACAATTTCAATCAAAATAACCTGAGTTCTAGTCCCAGCTTGCTGATCTCCTACTGGCATGTGATTAGAAAAAGCATTTTATTTCTCTAAATATTATTATTTCTACGTCTATAAATTAGAAATAATGACACCATAAGGCACATATACAGGTTTTTTTAAAGCACATGTGAAACCACTTTTCATATAGTATCTGACAATCCTCCAAACAAGGGAATCATTATGTGTTAGTCCATTTTCATACTGCTATGAAGAAATACCCATGACTGGGTAATTTATAAAGAAAAAGGTTTAACTGACTTACAGCTCCACATGGCTGAGGAGGCCCCACAATCATGGTGGCAAGTGAAGGAGGAATAAGGCATGTCTTACATGGCAGCAGGCAAGAGAGCGTGTGCAGGGGAACTGCCGTTTATAAAACCATCAGATTTCATGAGACTCATTCACTATCACAAGAACAACACAGGAAAAACCTGCCCCTGTGATTCAATTACCTCCCACCAGGTCCCTCCCACAACACATGGGGATTAGAGGAGCTACAATTCAAGATGAGATTTGGGTGGGGACACAGCCAAACCATAACACATTTAAGTTTACTAGAAACCTGAAGTCCTCATCCTTCTCTAATCAGACACCCATTAACACCTACCAGCCTATGCAGCAGGAGTTCAGGAGCTTGACTCTATTTTGCTTTGCAGAAATGTATACTTATCCAGGTAATTTCCCGAGAGGATAAAAACACTTGTCTACCTTTCTCTAGGATATGTATTTCTCCATTACCAAGTTGCTTTCTGGCACCTTAGAACTGTTTTATCTTCTATCTCTTATTATTTACTTGATATCAATCAATGTCTGCAGCTCGTCATCCCTGGTTGCTGTTTTGAATCTCTACCAAATGCCATTATTCCTGTCCCCTACATCCTAGTAACTAAAACCATCCTAGCCAGAGCATGTAAAAAGCGAGTCCTCCAACAAGTGAAGACTTGGTTGCTGACATGGCTGCCCGTACCGACTCAACCAGAACCAGCACACTGTAGACACCACTACAGATCACCACTGCTGCTTCCACTATTCTCTTTCTTCCTCCCTGTGCTTTGCACCTTATCTCTCCTGCCTGTTTTTCCCACTGCTAGCTTTTGAGAGGAAAGCAGAACTTTTACAGACAGCTCTTTATATAGTCCCTTTGGGACCCTGAAATATTCTGCAAGCTAGATACCAAAAGGCTGAATAAATAACAGTCGTATGGGGAAAAAATAAGGATGGGTAAAAAAAAAGAGCTGAAAACATTTTAAGGTTTTGTGTTGCGCCACAACAAGCTGTATAATCTCTTCTTCAGAGGTAGCATAGTCCAGTAGTTATGAGCATGGTAATGACAGGGTTCAAATCCTTGCCCTGGCACTAACAGCTGCGTGATCCTGAGCAACTTCTGCTTCTTCACCTGAAAAGCAGAAATAATAGTACCTGCCTATAGGGCTGTTGGGAAGAGCAAATGAGTTAGTACATGCAGAGGGGTGGGAATAGTGCCCGGCACACACTAAGTGTCCAAAATAAGTTACTAATTTGCTAAAAGTTGAAATCTCACGCATTCATAACATGGCCACAATCAACCTTGTTTGCTTGTACTCTTATTTTATCTAAACTCATTGATTCCTGATTGTCTTTCTCTACTGCTCCATTTAAAACTTCTATTGCTTTTAAATGGTATGATCAAGGATGATGACGGCAGGAATGATAATAAAACTACATAGTCTTTAAGTATGGGCCCAAATTAAAGCTACAAAGCATAAAAATTACAGAAACAAATTTATCATTAACAAATATGTCTAAAAGACAAAGCCCTATTAACATTAAGTCATTTTTAAAAATCAATTTATGATTTTTCATATAAAAGGAATTTAATAGGAAATAACAGATCCTAAAAAATATTTCAGTTTTTTAAAAAAAAACTAAATAAAAATATATTTCAAATTAGTTTGGTGTGAATACCAAAGACATTAAACTTCCTTCAAAAGTTTGTCTCATGTGTAGAAATGTATATAAATAATTCCACTGAAAGGTAATTTTTTTTTTTTTTTTTTTTTTTTTTTTTTGAGACAGGGTTTTGCTCTGTCACCCAGGCTGGAGCGTAGTGGTGCAATCTCAGCTCACTGCAGCCTCCATCTCCGGGGCTCAAGCAATCCTCCCACCTCAGCTTCCCAAGCAGCTGGGACCAGAGGTGCATGCCAACACACCCAGCTAATTTTTTTTTTTTTTTTTTTTTTTTTTTTTTGAGACAGAGTCTCGCTCTGTCACTGAAGCTGGAATGCAGTGGCGAGAACTCCACTCACTGCAAGCTCTGCCTCCCGTGTTCATGCCATTCTCCTGCCTCAGCCTCCCGAGTAGCTGGGACTACAGGTGCCCGCCACCACGTCCGGCTAATTTTTTGTACTTGTAGTAGAGACAGGGTTTCACCATGTTAGCCAGGATGGTCTCGATCTCCTGACCTTGTGATCTGCCTGCCTTGGCTTCCCAAAGTGCTGGGATTACAGGCGTGAGCCATCGCGCCCGGCCACACTCAGCTAATTTTTAAATTATTTGTAGAGATGGAGTTTTCCTGTGTTCCCAGGCTGGTCTTGAACTCCTGGACTCAAGTGATCCTCTGGCTTCAGCCTCCCGAACCGCTAAGATTACAGGCGTGAGCCACTGCGTCTGGCCATAAAGAATTATTAATGACTAGTAAGTAAAGTGGTAAGCAACAGGAATTCAGAAATGAATGAGTAAAAGTCCTTGACTTGACGTGGAAGTAATTATACTAAGGCTAAAAAAGAATGTGGAAGTGGAGTAGGGCCTAGTAGTCAGAGGAAGCATGCTCATTCTGTCTAGAATCTCAGCTTAAAGGCCACACTCTCAAAGAAGACTGTCATCACCCTATCTCAAGAGGCCACCCAGTCACCTTTCAGGACTGTGCCTATCAAATTTTCTGGGCTTTATAGTTTTAAATATTGACAATCTCAAGGAGCTTTGGCTTATACGTGTTGTATATATCAATATTTACCATGTTAAAATTAAGAAATTTTTAAAAATGTATTTCAAAAGAATAGCCAATTTAACATTAAGAATTAAAAGTAACATTTTTAAAACAAATTCATTAGAGTAGAAATGTTTTACATTTTCACAAATCTCTTTAACATGTGGCTTAAGACAGCTGGATTCTCAAATCTGGTTCCTGCATTCAACCTGTTGTGATAACATATATCATATAACTCTGCTGTTACATGGAAAACCCTACTGCACAATCCTCAGAGAATGAGAGCAGAAAAAACTATTATGGAAAATTGTTTACTTCAGAGTGTCTGAAAGGGTCTCAAGAGTCCGCAGGTACCCCAGAACATACTGGGAACCAATGCTCTATTGTATCACCCACTCTTATTTTATGGCTACTGTACACTATGCTGGTAAAATATGCTGTTACTTGTGTATAGATTATGTAAATATATAACTAATTTTATATCCAATATATTTTCTATCAATTGTGGCATTCTAATCAGTAAGAGCATATATTACTATAAATGCTGTTATCAAAATATTTCCTTATAAATCAAATATTGTGGTTAAGAAATGCAACACGTTATTTTTATCTGCACTCAACAATCAACTAGCACATAAAGGACTGAATAAAAAGCTAGGAACATGTACACATGCACACACGTAGTGGTGCAGACAGGCGCTACACCATAGGTAGGTTGGGAAGTGGAAACATACAGAAAAGAATACTCTGTGCTTGGAACATTAGCATATCACATATTATGAGTCAAAATGGTAACTTAGGAACCTTGTAATATCCTTAAATAAGGACCAGTACAGAAACAAAGCCCCAGTGATCATTTCATTATTTCTGCTTCTTTGCCTGTTTGAGAAAACATGCATTTAAAAGTTTAATTTCAGAACAAATCTGGGGGCAACAAGAATCATTAACTATATGTAACAGAGACAACTAGCATTACTTCATTTAACCCAACAAAATCCTCAAGCAATGTATTTCCTTCACTAGAACAAAAACAAAAATCTTTCCAACTGAATTCTAAGCTTAGGAGTCACATACAAATAAATCAATGAAAATAAATTTTAAGACATCACGAAGTTACTATAAGTTAAAAACAGCATTACACAATGAAAGCACAAGGATGCTTCTCAAAGCGTCCCTTCTACATTTATTTCCAGAATTCTAAATTTGAATTTAGCAACTTCTCTAATCTAGCAAAGAGTTAATAAGCACCTCCAGAAGGCTGAGTGATACAAAAGAATCAAAAAGCATGAGTTCAGGCTGGGTGTGGTGGCTCACGCCTATAATCCCAGCACTTTGGGAGGCTGAGGTGGGAGGACCACCTGAGGTCAGCAGTTTGAGACCAGCCTGGCCAACAAGGTGAAACTCCCTCTACTAAAAATACAAAAATTAGCCAGGCAAAGTGGTAGGCGTCTGTAATCCCAGCTACTCAGGAGGCTGAGGCAGGAGAATCGCTTGAACCTGGAAGGCAGAGTCTGTAGTGAACTGAAATCGCACCACTGTACTCCATCTGGGCAACAAGAGCGAAACTCCATCTAAAAAAAAATACAGAAATTAGCCAGGCATGGTGGCATTCACCTGTAGTTCCAGCTACTCAGGAGGCTGAGGCAGGAGAATCACCTGAACCTGGGAGACGGAGGTTGCAGTGAGCCAAGATCATGCCACTGCACCCTAGCCTGGGCAACAGAGCAAGACTCCTTCTCAAAAAATAATGATAAAATAAAAAATAAAAAGCATGAGTTCAGCCTTCTACTTGCATACAAAAGAGACTAATCCTTACATAAATCAAGGGATTTTTTTTTTTTTTTTTTTGAGACAGTCTCGCTCTGTCGCCCAGGCTGGAGTGTAGTGGCACGATCTCAGCTCACTGCAACCTCTGCATCCTGGGTTCAAGCGATTCTCCTACCTCAGCCTCCTGAGTAGCTGGGATTACAGGCACCCGCCACCAACCTGGCTAATTTTTGTATTATTAGTAGAGACGGGGTTTCACCATGTTGGCCAGGCTGGTCTCAAACTGCTAACCTCAGGTGATCCGCCCACCTCGGCCTCCAAAAGTGCTGAGATTACAAGCATGAGCCACTGTGCCTGGCCAAATTAAGGGAAATTTTTAAAACAATTTACTTTATGGTTGAAACATGCCTTTTTTGCCATGTAATCCATAAAGGGTTTTGTTTCTAAATTACTTCAGAAAGCTTAACACAAGAATCAGAAGCTATATTCTATTTTAAGATTCAATAGAATGTCAGCCTGTAAAACACTGGTCTTTCAACCTGCTGGTTTTGGCCAAAATTAAAATAACAAAACAAAAATCCCAACAACAATAAAAACCCTCAGTTTACAATGACTTAAAATAATTTTAAAAAGGCTTATTTCACACAATGAAAATAAATCTTTTCTTGAAAGGTCCCCTCACTTGCCAGGAATCAAACTGGACCACGAGCCTCTCGTAAACTGGTCATTGATAAGGAAGAGAATGAATCCTGGTCAGGATTTCACTAGTCAGGATTTACCACTGAGACTCACAGGGAAGGGATGGTCACCTAAGGTGACGCTAACAACTGGGCAGAAAGGGTGGACAGCAGCATCAACAGCATCTGCTACATCGTCACATTTCAAAAGGGGGTTCAAGAGTCACCTAGGTAGAACTTGAATATTTTCCCCCAATACTAGCATAAGAAACAGCTAATAATTCTCTTTGGTTCTTTTAGCCTCAGCTGGAGTGCTTGGAATCGGACCCATGCCTACATGGAACACTCCAGAATTCACTCCACGAGCTGTTCAAAAAAGGCCAAAAAAGGAAATTGCCCCCATGCCATTTCCTCCTTCCAAAGGTAGTCGCCCTCCTATTTCTGTCTAATTGTGGCTGCTCTCTGGTACCCATAGGTATTATGTAGCTTTTCCTATTTTGTCCAGAATTTATAATTGGGATGTGTGGAGAGGCTGGTTTGATAGATAAATATTCTTGGTTACAGCCTAATTTATCTTAGACCCAGTAAAACTCTATCTGACATCTTGCATACTGTTAATGACTGGAGCAATCTTAAACCTCATCCTTCTATGGGAATAAGCCTCTCTTACTCACGATGGTTATGTGTGGAACTGAAAAATGAACATTAGAATCTCTCAGGTTGAGATTCAACTGCTGAATAAGGTGGCATATGTGTTCAACTGGATTGTTAAAGTAAGGAAGTTCTGAGAGAGAAAAGAGGGAGTCAGTGGTGAGGGAGGAGGTCACACCAAGATGGCCTCAGCAGGATTAGTAATACATGGAAGTAAATGAAAGGTGGTGTGGACAAAGCATTTTTAAGAGTTCATTATCTAGCCAGTTTGTGGTGGCAGGCGCCCATAATCCCAGCTACTCAGGAGGCTGAGGCAGGAGAATGGCGTGAACCTGGGAGGCAGAGCTTGCAGAGAGCCGAGATCGCACCACTGCACTCCAGCCTGGGCAACAGATTGAGATTCCATCTCAAAAAAAAAAAAAAAAAAAAGAGTTCGTTATCTACAGCTGTGTTTTATTAGTGGTGGCTAGGTATAATACATTTAATGGACTAAGCTATTAATAAACAGACAGCCTGGATCTTATACTCTGTAATATTTTTCCCCCTTGGAAAAAAAGAAAATCCCAAGGGGGAAAAAAATCTTTGCTCATTTGGGTATTCATGTTACCATCCATCCCTGTTGTCTTTTGTCTTGAGTATGTGTCATATATTATGAATGAGGTCCTACAGTTAGAGACCTAAATTCTGTTATGTTCCTCTCAAGAGTATTTGTTTCGCTTGAACCAGGGAGACGGAGGTTGCAGTGAGCCAACATTGTGCCACTGCACTCCAGCCAGGGTCACAGAGCAAAAATCTGTCTTTTTTTAAAAAAAAAAAAAAGAGTGTTTTGTTTTTCGTTTGCTTTGGGAGGCAATTAACTCATCCAGACTCTCCTAACTGATCTACATATTCAGCGCAATCACAATCAAAATCCCAACAGGCTTTTGGAGAAATTAACAAGCTGATTCTAAAATCTATATGTACATGAAGTGTATGCAAGTGTATGAAATCTATATGTAACATGAAATAGCTAAAGCAATGTTGAAAGTCAGCAACACATCATCACTGGCCATCAGAGAAATGCAAATCAAAACCACAATGAGATACCATCTCACACCAGTTAGAACGGTGATCATTAAAAAGTCAGGAAACAACAGGTGCTGGAGAGGATGTGGAGAAATAGGAACACTTTTACACTGTTGGTGGGACTGTAAACTAGTTCAACCATTGTGGAAGACAGTGTGGTGATTCCTCAAGGATCTAGAACTAGAAATACCATTTGACCCAGCCATCCCATTACTGGGTATATACCCAAAGGATTATAAATCATGCTGCTATAAAGACACATGCACACGTATGTTGATTGCAGCACTATTCACAATAGCAAAGACTTGGAACCAACCCAAATGTCCATCAGTGATAGACTGGATTAAGAAAATGTGGCACATATATACCATGGAATACTATGCAGCCATAAAAAAGGATGAGTTCATGTCCTTTGCAGGGACATGGATGAAGCTGGAAACCATCATTCAGAGCAAACTATCGCAAGGACAGAAAACCAAACATGGCATGTTCTCACTCACAGGTGGAAACTGAACAATGAGAACACTTGGACACAGGATGGGGAACAGCACACACCGGGGCCTGTCATGCGGTGGGGGGATGGGGGAAGGATAGCATTAGGAGATATACCTAATGTAAATGACGAGTTACTGGGTACAGCACACCAACATGGCATAGGTAACAAACCTGCACGTTGTGTACATGTACCCTAGAACTTAAAGTATAATAAAAAAAAAGAAAAAGAAAAAAAAGGGAGCAACAAAGCTGGAGAAATTAACACTCTAGATATCTAAACTTAGAAAGTTAATCAAGACAATATCAAGACAGTGTGGTAATGAGATAAAGACAAACTAGCTCAATAGAACAGAATAGACGGTCTGGAAAAAATACTTGCACATGCATGTCCCATTACTTTTTCTACAAGGGTGCCAAGGCAATTCAAAGACGAAGGGACAACCTCTTCAAGAGATTGTATAGCAAACTGAATAGCCACATACAAAAAAGATTAATTTAGACCCTACTTCACACCACATATAAAAATTAACTCAAAATTGATCAGAGATCTAAAACTATAAAACATTAAAAATACAAAACAAAAAACAAGAAAGTCTCAGTGACCTTGAGTTTGGCAAGAAATTACATATATCTATCTTTTTAAATAATTTATTATTTTGAGACACATTCTTCTTTTGTCGCCCAGGCTGGACTGCAGTAACACTCCATAGCTCACTGCAGCCTCAAACCCCAAGGCTCAAGTGATCCTCCCACCTCAGCCTCCCAAGCAGCTAGGACTACAGCTGCATGCCACCAAGCCCATCTAATTTTTGTTACTTTTTGTAGAGATGGGGTTTCACCATGTTGCCCAGGCTGGTCTGGAACTCCTGGACTCAAGAGATCCACCTACCTCAGTCTCCCAAAGTGCTGGAATTACAGGTGTGAGCCACCGCACCTGGCCCATATTTTTAAGACTCAAAAGGTTCAAACTACAAAAGGAAAAAAAAATCAATAACCTGGACTTTAACAAGACTAAAAGCTGTTGCTCTTCAAAAGATACTGCTGAGTAAATGAAAACAGAACCACATCATGGGAGAAAATATTTGCAATCATATGTACCAGACAAAAGATTTTTCCTAGAATAAAGAACCCTAATATTTCTAAATAAGAAAAGCAACTCAATTTAAAAATGGACAAAAGACTTCACAAACACATCGACAAAGATATAAAGGAAATGAGCTCAACATTATTAATCATCAGACAAATGCAAATCAAAACCACAATAAGACATCACTACATAGTATAACAGTTAAATTTAAAGGGTGGTAAGAATGTGGAGCAACTAGTACACTCATACACTGTTGGCAGAAATGTAAAATTGTACCAACGAGTTTGCAGATTCTAAGAAGATAAAACATACAAATGATCCAGCCATTCCACTCCTAGGCATTTACCAAAAAAAAAAGGAAAGCATATGCCCACATAACTACTTGTTCATAGCACCTTTAGTTGTAGTTAAAAACTGGAAACAACTCACATGTCCACCAACAGAAGAATGGCTACTAAAAATATGGTGGTAAACCCATACAATGGAATAAGAAGGAATTAACTCAGCAATAAAAAGGAATGCAGGCTAGGCACGGTGGCTTACACCTGTAATCCCAGCACTTTGGGAGACTGAGGCAGGTGGCTCACCTGAGGCCAGGAGTTCGTAACTAGCCTGGCCAACATGACAAAACCCCATCTCTACTAAAAATACAAAAATTAGCTGGGCATGGTGGTGCACACCTGTAATTCCAGCTACTTGGGAAGCTGAGGCACGAGAATCACTTAAGCCCAGGAGGCGGAGGTTGTGCCACTGCACTCCAGCCTGGGCAACAGAGGGGAAACTCTGCCTCCAAAACAAAACAAAACAAAAAAAACAGGGAATGAAGTACTGATACAATTACATGGATCAATTTCAAAATAATTTTGCTGGGTGAAAAAAAATCCAAAAAACAGCATAACCTGTGTTATTCCACCTATATAAAATTCTAGTAAATGCAAAATAATCTATGATAAGAAAACAGATCAGTAGTTGCCTAAAGGGGAGGAGGAAGGCTAGGAAGTGGCCAAAAGAGCCAGCGAAGGAGCACCGGCAAGTCTTTGGAGTTGAAGGATACATTCTTTATTCTGATTGTGATTATGATTTCATGAGTGTACACATATAAGTGTACAGTTAATTTCTTATATATGTGCACTTTATTGAATAGCAATTATATTTCAGTAAGGCTTTCTTGGAAAAGCTATAAATGAATAATGAACTCTGGTTTATTTTTTTATTGTACTTATTTACTTATTTATTTTTTTGAGACAGGGTCTTGCTCTGTCACCCAGGCTGGATTCATAGCTCGCCACAGCCTCAAACTTCTGGCCTCAAGTGATCCTCCTATCTCAGCCTCCCAAAGTGATGGGATTATAGGTGTAAGATACCACACCCGGCCTGAACTCTGCTTTAAAAATTGCAAGCTGAAGTGTATAGGAGTGAATTGTACTATTATCTACAACTTAAGTTGACGTGCAAAATGAAAATGAGGTCGACTGATAGATGAGTAGAGGAAAACACAAATGAATAAATATGTTAAAAACAAATAAAATGTTAATTATAGAATCTACTGGCATTTGTAGTACAATTCTTCAAACTTTTCTGTATTTCTTAAATTTTTCATTAAAGAAATGTTAGGGGAAAAAACATTAATAAATGTCCATGGCCCATAGTCCCAATACTCCCACAAGTCTGTGCAATAGGTCTCTGGCAGTAACACTAGACTAACAAGCATAAACATATTGGTTAGGAAGATACTGTCAAATTAAACCTCTTAAACTTAAGTAAAGCTACATTACAAATATCTAATGAGTCAACTAATTACTCAGAGCTTGCATTAAGGAAAGGCATGATTTGGTGGTTATTAAAAACAATAAAACAATGGGAATAAGAAATGGTACAGCCACTATGGAAAACAGTATGGCAGATCATCAAAAAGTTAAATATAGAATTACCATAGGACCCAGCAATTCCTCTCCTAGCTATAAGCTAAAAAGAAGCAAAAGCAGGGACCCAAACAGATACTTATATACCAGTGTTCATAGCAGCATTATTCACAACAGCCAAAAGGTACAAACAACCCAAATGCCCATCAACAGGTGATGAAGAAACAAATTGTGGTATATCCACAGAGTAGACTATTATTCAGTCTTAAAGAGGAAGGAACTGGATGAACCTTGAAAATATTATGCTGAGTGAAATAAGCCAGACATAAAAGAACAAATCTTATACGATTCCACTTATGTGAGGTACCTAGAATAGGTAAACTCACAGAGACAGCAAGTAAAAGGAAGGTTAACAGGGGCTAGGAGTAGGTGGGAAATGGGGAATTAGTGTTTAATATGTACAGTTTCAGTTTGGGGTGATTATAAAGTTCTGGAGCTGATGATTGCAAAACATTGTGAATAAAATTAAAGCCACTGAGCCACACTCTTAAAATTGGTGAAAGGGTAAATTTTATGTTATGTCTGCTTTACCACAATAAAAATACATATGTAATTTTAAAATACAACATTTTTTAAATGGACCAAAATAAAATGAGTCTTAATTTCAACTGAATGATATTTGGATCTGTGAAAGTTGATTATATGAATTGTGTCATTCTTGTATACCCAACTACATAAGAGGCAAGGAGTCAGGAGAAAAAAGCACTCAGGGCACATAGCACAGGCTCCAAGAACTGAACTGTCCAGAAGCCCAGCTGCTGAAACAGCCTGCTGTAACCCTAATACCAACTTTACCTAGTAACTGCTGAAACAACCTGCTATCACTCTAAGACTAGTTTTTAACCTACCACTGTCACTCTCCTATCCGAGCCTGCCAGCTCCCAACGCTTTTCAAGTACCAATGAACTTTCTTTCAAAATAATCAGTAACATTTTTTTTCTATCTAATAAAACCTTCAACCTTTTCTTTGTTCCTTGGACATACTGAAGACCCCATGTGTATGTCTCAAATTCCAATTCTGTGATTCTCAAATAAAATATTTAATCTAGAGATTTGTCTCTATATTTTATATTTGACAGATCATTTTAAAGAAATGTCCTAACTCACCTCAACATGTTTATAACAAAATTAATTCTATTTTCCCATAGAATTTATAATACATGCAGATGAAATACATATGACAACTATAACACAGAGGATAGTGATGGGAAGAGAAGGAGGATGGACTATATGATTGCAAAATTTCTACATTTTACTTGAAATGGTATCATATTAGCTCTAACTAGACTATGAAATGTTAGGATGGATATTGCAATCCTAGAAAAAACACTGAAAAATAGATAGATCCAACAGATAAATTTTAATGGAATTTCAAAAATTATTAAAATAATCCAAGTCAGAAAAGGAAAACAGAAGAAAAAAAGGGGAGACTGAGAGAAAACAAATAATAAAATGCTAGACATAAATCCAACCACTTTGATCATTTATTAAATGTTAATGGATTTTACTGACATTGCATAGTAGTGATGGTTACATAACTCTGTGACTATACTAAAAATCACTCAATTGTGTACTTTTAAAGGGTGAGCATGATGACACATGAATTAAATCTCAATAAAGCTGCTATTAAGAAAATACACTAAGGCAAACTAAAGAAGAAAAAACTTAATAGTCTAAATATTACAATTTAAAAATAGAGACCATCAGAATTATTTCAAAAGCATGACACAACTATATCCTGGCTACAAGAAACACACAGTATTTTCAACATAAAATCACAGATGGAGAAATACATACCATGCAAATAGTAAGAATAAAACACAATCTTCAGAGGTCGACATTAAACAACCTGTCCAAGATCACACAGCTACTAAGTGGCAGAGAAAGAATTTACCTGTCATTCTGACTCCAGAATGAGCTAATAGATGCATAGGGCAGTAAGGAGAGAGCGTAATAGGAAAACTAGAATGTAACGTTTCAACCTGTTTTAACCTCAAGCAAAGGGGAAAAAATCCCAGCCTCATCAAATCCCAGACTTTTCCTATTGAAACCACTCCCCAAATCCCACAAGCCCTAAAAGTATCTGACCTATCTACATCCTTAGAAGACTCCCTAACTGTAAAGGGAGAGTTTTCCTTTTTCAGGCATTCACTTTGGAGCATTTAGTATTCCACATTGCATTCAAAATCTTCAAATATTCCAAAAGCTGAACTTAAGCCAACATATAGGAAAGGAAATGTTCTCAAACATTTCAAAAGATATTCTGTCATAATAAGGGTTTTATGAAGTTGCATTCATTAGTTCTTATCAATTCTTTTGAACATCACATATGTACAAAAGTCACAATTAGAAAAATATTATAAAATTATTGTGAAAAGGAAAAAGGAGTCACAGAACTTTCTCCTCCAAATCCAGGGAGACTTCATTAGTTCCACTTAAGAACATCAACGAGTGGTAAAAGGCATCAATATCTCTATGCTGCAGCTCTGGCACTCAGTTAACTGAGCAAAGCTCACTCAGTTACCTTACTTAGTAAGTTAGCAAATCCAAGTGAGGATTTGCCTTCACTGGCATCCAAGTTACAAGATAAGAAAAACAAAAGAAACAACTCTACTTTTTAGATCTTTATGATGATACACCAATGGGGAAGAGGGGAAGGGAGCAGAAAGAGAGAAGCCTCCACCAACAGCAGGAACAGATGCCAGCCAAAGCTATCGATTAAACAAATACCACTAACAGCCCAGCCCAGTTCCAATGCATCTGAGAGTCAGTCTGGAACATATACTAAACAAGGGATCCATACTCTCATTTACCAGCTATGTGACACTGGGCAAGGCATTTATTTAACCTTTCAGAGATTGTTCTCTTTTCCATAAAACCAAGAATAAAAATAAAAATACATCATAGGTTGTCATAAAGATTAAATAACTTATCTGCAAGTAGGTATTCCATACTTATTTTTAAAAGCCTAGGGACCACTGTTTTCTTATATAAGAAAAGTTCTATGCCACTTCTTTTCATATAAAAAAAGTAAGTCCTACTTAAGCAACTAAGAGTATCTTACATAACAAATCGATAGCAAAATTCTAGCACACGCAGACAGACACACACACACACACACACACACACACAAACACACATGCTCCAGAAGGTAACAATGGTGACCTCTAAAGACTTAAATTGGGGTCTTGTTTCGAAGGTTCAAAGATGGAAAGAAATCCTAATTTTCAATGTTACCACGTGCTTAAATTTCTTAGGATTTTACATTCTCAAAAATTAAAAATTTTAATATACTAAAATCAAAGGTCTGTGTCCAAAATGAAAAATATAATAATGTTAATAAGAAAATTTATGTCATTAAAATGATGTCTACACAAAATACACTACAGTAACAATTCTCAACCCTTCTTAAGCTGCAATATGTAATGTATTTCCATGAGCTATGCAGATTATAGCCCATATAGTGAAAATAAGAGTTATAAACAACTCTGGGCTTGCAAGGTCTAAGTCTCTCCTATTTTTTCCTACTCAAATAAAAAAAAAAGTTTAAACATGAATGAGTAGAGTATCATATGGATCATTTTTAATCCACTTTAAACTATTTTATAAACAAAAAAATTGTTAAACAAAGTCACTGGCAAACTTGCTAACTTTAGAATTTTAGTATTAGTTACAAAGTGCTTATAACACACTTTAAACTATAACACACCACAGACTGCAGCCTTATAACTGAGGACCAATGACCTTGCAGGGAAGCCACCATTCTCCACATTTTACTTTTGAACACTTTCTAAATTTTGCTATTATGAAACACCTTACCATGAACATTTTCTCAAGTATATCTTTGTATGTGAGATTCTTAAGGGTGGAACTGCTAAATTAAAGAACATATAGATGTTTTAAATTTTGATAAATACTAGCAAATTTCTGGGGGCCGGGGGAGGTCTGAAAAAATTTACACTTCCAGGAGCAAAACTATGTGACCCTTGGCCACAATGGATGCCACAGCTATTTAAAAGGGTTTTGGTTAACCCAGTGGCTATTTTAAAAACTACCTCTCATTTTACAGTAGTTACATTTCTTATCTTGCTAAAACCTCAAGAAAGAAAGAAGATAAAAGAGCACAATCGCCAAACCTCACATGCTCAGCACAGTTCCCTCCTATGCTTTCAACGCTGAGCATCCTGATGGAACTCACTATCCATCTACATATACGTATATCTTTCAAGTATACAGATAGGATCCAAACACAAAACACAAATTCTAACATATGTTTCTCTTGAAACTAATTACTATAACTTATAATGCTATGTTACCTGAAATGACAAGGTATGATAATATGATTAAAACAACATAGGAAAAACCAGAAAGAAAACACAGAATACTAGGAAATATCTTCAAGCCAACATCCCATTTTTCCAGAGAAGGTAGTTTCACGTTTCAAAGCTCTTTGTAAACTCTGTTAAGATGTCTTTGCCTTATCCTAACAATCCTCATAGTCTCCCATGGATGGTCCTTTAATGCTCATAATAAAAGAAGTCTGCACGGAAAATACAGAATAGAAAACACCTTGGAAATAAAATCTGTTGGCTCAGCACATTAAAATTATTGAAAATCGCTATTTTTATGAGGATTATGTGTAGCTTTGTTTTTTCTATGAACTATTTAAGCAATAACAAAAAGACATGATCTTTTTTTTTTTTTTTTTTTTAGACAGTCTCCCTCTGTTGGCTAGGCTGTAGTGCAGTAACGTGATCTCAGCTCACTGCAACCTCCACCTCCCGGGCTCAAACGATTCTCCTGCCTCAGCCACCCAAGTAGCTGGGATCACAGGCTCGTGCCATCATACCTGGCCAATTTTTGTATTTTTAGTAGACACGGGGTTTCGCCATGTTGTCCAGGCTGGTCTCGAACTCCTGACCTCAAGTGATCTGCCCACCTCAGCCTCCCAAAGTGCAGGGATTAGAGGCATGAGCCACCGCGCCCGGCCCACATGATCTTTTTCAAGTCACGGACAGCAGGGACTGTATAAAATCCAATCCTGCTTCGCATAAACTCAGCATAAAAAAATTATCAGTCTTATAAAGTTTGGTGTGTTTTTACATTGGGGGAATTTGGCCTATTGTACACTTTCTAAAGCAAATACACCGCAGTTATGCAAAAAAAAAATCAAAAAATCATTTTAGTCTTGCATATTAAGTAAAAACAACGTATCAGATAAAGCACAAATCATTTTTCCAAAAACAAAAACATTCCAATCAAACTGAAACAAAAAGTCCAAGGAAAGAAATTACTTCTCAACAGAAGGATCTAGAACCCTTTCCCCGCAGTGGCTGCATGTGAACTGTGCCTTCAAGGGCAGGCAGCAGTTAGACATGGTGGGTGGGAGGCCAGGCACACTCACCCAGAGAGAGTGAGGAAAGCACTGAGGGCAGAGCCAGCCACGCACGGGAGCAGCGCACAGTCAGGCTGGGTGGAGGCACAGCACTGATAAAACGGAAATGGGGAAACAGGTTTGGAAAGAAAATTCGTGTGAAAGAAAGGAGGAGGTTGTATATTCTACAGGTTTTTCTCTAATGTAGAACCCCAGATGGAAATCATCCTTCTTACTTTCATTTACAAAGATATTGATCTTATCTCACAGTATTTTCTTCCCTGAAGTGATCTGTGTATCAACTTATTTTCCGTAACATGACTATGAGCACCCCGTGTGCAGGAACCAGATTGGATCCATTTTTATTAATATATCCTTCTCAAAGGCCTTAAACAGACTCTGAAGAAGCATTTTTTGGCCAGGCACAGTGGCTCATGCCTGTAATCCCAGCACTTTGGGAAGCCGAGGTGGGCGGATCACGAGGTCAGGAGTTCGAGACCAACCTGACTAAAATGGTGAAACCCTGTCTCTACTAAAAATACAAAAATTAGCCAGGCGTGGTGGTGTGTGCCTGTAATCCCAGCTACTCAGGAGGCTGAGGCAGAATAGCTTGAACCCGGGAGACAGAGGTTGCAGTGAGCCGAGATCACGTCACTGCACTCCAGCCTGGGTGACAGAGCAAGGCTATGTCTCCAAAAAAAAAAAAAAAGCAGCATTTTTTTAATAACTGAAAAAATGCATAAACTGTATATAATATTATACACAATATATAAAATAAATACATGTATTAACTGTATAGGAATAAATGTATAACACTGGCACCACATCACTTATCCTACTCATATAATTTGGATTTGGATATTCATCTATAGCAGGAGTTCCCAAACTTTTTCTATAAAGGACCATAGAAAAAGTATTTTAGGCTTGATAGGCCAAATGGTCTCTGTCACAACCACTCAACTCTGCTGTCACAGAACAAAAGCAGCATAGACAATGCATAAATGAAAGAGCATGGCTGTGTTTCAATAAAATTTTATTTACAAAAACAGGCAGCAGGCTGCCTTTGTCCTGTAGACTGTAGTGTGCCGACCTCTCATCTATACAGCCTTAAATGTAATACATTACATTATATATATACACACATACACATCTAAATTTAAGTATTATATTCAAATAGTTTTTATAATAACAGAATCTTGGTCAAAATTCCAAGGAAGATAAAAAATAAAAAGGGATATAAACAAAAAAATGTAGATACGCTGCATAAAACCTGGGAAACTGGAACCTCTGGATGCATCCATGTAATTTGCCCTCTCGGGATATCTCTTTAGGCCTTAGTTTTGGACCCATAAAGCAAGGTGGTTAAAATAGACAATTCTGTGATCTTAATAATTGTTTCAAGTTAAAGTTGTAGATTTTAAGTGGAAATTCCATCTAGAAAAGAATAATATTCACAAATAATTTCCAATCCGTGGAAGAACAGAATACAAGTACAGTTATGCTCCACAGAATATTTCAATGAGGCACCACATGTATGACAGTGGTTCCATAGATTCTAATACTGTATTTTTAACTGTATCTTCTCTGTTTACATGTTTAGATACACAAATTATCTACCACTATATTACAACAGCCTACAGGATCCAGTACAGCAACACGTATAGGTTGGTAGCCTAGGAGCAATAGGCTATAACACACTTAGCCTAAGTGTGTAGGAGACTCTACCATGTAGATTTGTGTAAGTAGACTCTGTGATGTTCGCACAAGGATGAACTTGCCTAATGATGCATTTCTCAGAATGTATTCACGTTGTTAAGCAACACACGACTGTATGCCACAGAAACAAGTATAACATATTAGAATAAATTAAGATAGTACCTGGCATAATTGATCTAATAACAAACATATGTACAAACATTAATCAAAATCATATTCTAGTACCTAAAAAATAAGGTTTCAGTACCATCTTGAATGAAGTTATAAATATACCTGGAAAAATCAATTTAATAACAAACATACGTTAATTCACCTAGCTGGAAGGGGACATTTAGATCATTAAAAACAACTTCACCCAAAATAGAGGCACTGGTAAGATTTGATATTAAATGCCACAAAATAATTAAATCACTGTGATAACTCACTAAACCCCCTAACATATTTACAGTTAAAAATCTGAAGTTTTTAACTTTAATTCAAATACCATGCAGTATATAATAAACCAGGTACCATTCATTCGGTGTAATGGTGATTTTCTAAACTTTTCTATTTTTATAATTACTCTTCAAATAAACAGTTGAGTTTCAGAATAAAGCCATTTCACTTTTCACAAACAATTTTCAAAGAATTGCTGGGTTAATTAAAATCCTATAATCCATCACTACCCACATTTACAAAAGCCATGCTGCCACACTGCTTTCTGAAATAGAAATGAACAGTTTCTGGTTCATTACCAACTTACCAAACATCTGGCAAATTCTTTGTTTTCTGAAAGGAATCCATAACCTGGATGTACCTTAGAAATGAAAGCAAAAAGCACTTTCAATTTTATCATATTGCAAAAGCTTTATAAGCAAAATGTACAGTGCATTTATGTATTAATATTTACTGTTCAAGAGCCCTTGAATAAGTACACTTCTCTTACACAATGATCAGTTCTAACTCACATTACTAGGATCAGAATCAAATTCCAAGAAACTGCCTCTCATACTTAATTTCTCCACACTCCCTTTGTCCTAATTGATTCATTTTCCACACACTACCTTTGTCCTAACCATAATGGGGAGTATATGCCCACACAGCTTCCTGCCCACTGGCATTTCTCTACAATATTCAACAAAACTCTCTCTTCTTTTCCTGAGGCTAACTTTGTCCACAATTCTGGAGAATTTCACAATGGCTGGTGCGTCAAAGAATTATGTAAAAGGAACCCTGGCAAAATGGATGAAAAACTCTAAATTCTCCTTTCTTTACAGCACTCACAAACTGGTAATTTCCAAAACCCAGACTACTAGGACAGCTAACACATTTTATTCCTGATGGCATTAATAATACTCCGCAACTACCAACAAGCCCTTTCTATCAAACTGAACTAAAATGGAGGTGTGGTTTTACTTTTATTTTGTGCTCTGAATTTTCTTCTTCTAATGTCTACTCTTCTTTCCTTCCTCACCCCAAACTTTGCCATTCACAACTACTTTATACTATCCTCACCCACAAGCCACATTGCTACAATCTACCAGCCTGATCCAATCAAGTAATTTTTGGCTCTCCCACACTGGCCAAACATAAATTTAGCCACTTCAGTATCAGCCAGTGTTGAACATACTTCTAGTAAAATAATTCTGCTAAAATGAACATCAAATTTCTGAAGGAACCAGTATCATAATCCAGAAATAGCTATGTATCAGCGACTTTTAAATGCTGAACTCGGGATGGACACAGTGGCTCATGCCTGTAATCCCAGCAGTTTAGGAGGCTGAGGCAGGCAGATCATCCGAGGTCAGGAGTTCAAGACTAGCCTGACCAACATGGTGAAACCCCTTCTCTACTAAAAATACAAAATTAGCCGGGCATGGTGGCAGGCACCTGTAATCCCAGCTACTTGGGAGGCTGAGGCAAGAGAATCACCTGAACCTGGAGGGACAGAGGTTACAGTGAGCCGAGATCACACCATCGCACTCTGGCCTGGGCAACAAGAGCGAAACTCCATCTCAAAAAGCAAAAAAAAAAAAAAAAAAAGCTGAACTAAGCTTTATGAACATCGTACAGAAGAATTTAAACTACTGTATCAGAGAAGAAGAGTTTTCATTCCACCAACTTTATTTTATCAACACTCAACTACATATTTATTTTGGCAAGCTATAGTTAAAAGGTTAAAGTGTTTTACCTTCACTAACTGTGCTAATAAACTGTAAACATCTATAATATAGGTTCACGAACTAGGTTTTTTATTTAAACATGCATCTTACTAAAACATTTCTTTCAAAAGAAATGTGAGCACTAATTGAAGCGCTCCAGGCTTAATTGCTGGTGTTGGATGTTTCCATCCAATTTTAGAGATAACTTTGCATAGTTTTTAACACTGTATATAATTAGTTCTGATAATTAAAAAAAGAAAATAAAAGAAAAAACACTGTTTCTGATGTCAGAAATCATTTTTTTCCTTGGATTCCACTCTATTCAAACAGAACTGGGGTTGGAGAGAATGATTTATCCTTGTAAATTATGAGCATTCTACTGACATTAACAAACTAAAATAATTACCAAATGTGCTGTTTTTATTTCTGGAAGTGTACTAGGTGTAAGTAATTTTTAAATCATTGAAATGGAATTTGAACAGAGTCTTTGGATCCTGTTTATAACATAGAATTTTTTTAAATGCTCTTATTACACTGAAAGGGTTAATACTCAAAACTAATTGGGATTTCTTTTTTCCTAGCAAATTTGGAAATGAACTGAAACTGCTCCCTGGTGTGAAAGCTGAATCCAGCAGCCACCTGCAGGATCAGCGACCAACACTGCCAGATGCTACAAAGCCTTTGATTTCCAGTAGCAAATTCGACCACATTTAACTCATGTGACATGAACTAACTGCAACAGCATTTTCAATCATTCTTTCCTATTTTTTCTTTAAATACAAACTCTAGCTTTCTGCTCACTACATATGAAACAGCTGCAGTAGATAGATTCATTCAGACTCACAGCTTGGGCCCTGGTTTTCTTAATGGCTTCCATGATGGCATCCATGTTGAGGTAGCTTTTACTGGTGGGAGCTGGGCCAACACAGACGGCCTCATCCGCCATTTTCACATGAACCTGAGGAGACAAATTTCTGCATTAACAGATGCACCCAGCAAAAAGAATTACCATCATCTGCAAATACACACAAAATTGCAAATCTGATTCTTCTGCATATCATTTATAGAGTCATATTTCTTTTTGAGTATGCACTAAAAAGCAACAATGCAACAAATAAACTCAGGAACTCTATTACCCATGATTTCATTTATTACAGCCTAATTCATTGTCTAACCAAATAATTTCCATAGTATCCCCTACCTCTTTATGTAAAATCACAGCAAACAATTTTAGCTTCCTATTCCGTTCATCAATACATAAATTTGATATCAAAAACTACCTTGTTACATGTAGCCAGGGTAGCCCAATATTTTAATAACGAGCACTCATGCCCAGTTCTAAGCAAGCTCCCCAGGAAGTTGGGATAATTAGAGGGACTGAATGGAGGGATGCAGTGAGTGTCCCTGCACAGCATCAGGTCAGCACCAGGCACAAATTAAAGCCTAAGACGAAAGAAAGAGTTCAATATCACAACACATGAACCAGAAAATCTTGAGAATCATTTAAATACTCTCACATTCAATCTTCATCCATTTTACATTTATTCCTAAAAGAAATATGTGTATTAAGTTCTAAAGCTACTCAAAATTCAGGAATGTATGCTCCATTTTTAAGACTACTCATTCTATAATGTTTAAATCTATTTATTTTGCATAATAGAAGCTAAGCATTCAATATGAAAAAGAGTAAACAGTTTAGTTCTAAAAGGAGTCTATTCTTTTTAACTGATGAAAGGATTACCATCTTTTTAAATGACTTTTCCTAATTTCCTAATGGTTTTCCAGTTTCAGAAACTTCCAGATTACGATTATTTTGCAAGGCAGATATAAAAACTGGAACACAAACATATACCTAAACATTTATGACCCACAATCTACCAAAAAAAAAAAAAAAAAAGTCAAAGGTGGCAAATACCTGAGTATTTCTGTTAGTCTTCAGTTATGAAATAATTTTTAAATACTTTGTTTTAAATGAGATCTTAAAAAACTAAAAAAGTAGTCTTTTAGAAAGCTAAGAATTCTCTTTGTCAATTCAATACATATTTTCCACTTTAGTAAAAAATTATATTGAGTATTGAAAGGTAAAAGATCAGGTAAATGCCCAAGGGATTTTCAGGTCAATATCTTACTATAAAATATCCAAATATATACGTTCGGTAATTATTTAATAATACCAATTGTAGGGAAAAGCAGCCCTGCTTGCAAAGGGCTTCTAAAGATCCCTGTGTTCAAAGTAAGGCCTTCCTCGTGGTTATCGTTGCCTGGTATGCCCCCAACCTCAAGTTGCTCTTCTGCCCTCAGACCAGGATGCCCCTCCTCTATTGCCCTATTGCCCTCTGTCCACTTCAGATCCTGTTACTGTCAATTTTATTGTTGTAATTGTGATTGTAGTTTTTTTCTGTAAGAAAGAAATTAAGTACTTCACAATCCTTTAAAAAGAATACATTTAAGTCTTTGTTTAAACTTAAATCCACACTTGTTTTATTGTCCTCAGATACTACCTATTATAGAAGATGTACTTCAAGTTTCACATCTACCGTTGGATCTTTCCCAAGTACTTCAATTTAGGATGAATCTCCTTTAATCTAAACTCTGAGAGTAGTTAGTGCAAATTTTAGCATATAATTTCATCTACCCAACAATCTCATTTTAACTGCTTTGCACACTGTTACAATTTCTCCTCCACCAGATCATAAGGTTATGCCTTAAATTCTTTTTTTAATCTCCCCTAGCCCAACGTTATGTGATTAAAGCTATTTACTCATAGATACACTTGGATAGCAGCTTGCTTAGTAACTTTCATTATCAAATGTTAAAAGCCATTGTCTTCGAGGTACAAAAAAGTTGCAACTTTTATTATCTTTTTTTCATTATGTTTGAGGTAAAAATCTACACCTACATAAAGTCTTCTTAATCTTGGCAATACGTATGGCAACTGGTGGTTTATCAAGGAAAAGAAATTAAAAGATACACATAAGCACATGTGTTTATGTGTCCAAAATTTGTATAATGAACATGCATTCAAAAGGAAAAAGGAGAGAGAGATCATCCTAATAGTATTGACATTTTTACTTAGTCTGTTCTCTAAATACACTTTCATAATGATACTGCATATATAATTTACACCCTTTTGTTTTTTAACTAGCATAATAGACATTTTTCCTATGTTATCACAAACGTTTTATAAACATACCAAGAACTAGGCAGGGCGCAGTGGCTCACACCTGTAATCCCAGCACTTTGGGAGGCCGAGGTGGGCGGATCACGAGGTCAGGAGATTGAGACCATCCTGGCTAACATGGTGAAACCCCGTCTCTACTAAAAATACAAAAAATTAGCCGGGCGTGGTGGCAGGCGCCTGTAGTCCCAGCTACTTGGGAGGCTGAGGCAGGAGAATGGCGTGAACCCGGGAGGCGGAGCTTGCAGTGAGCCGAGATCACACCACTGCACTCCAGCCTGGGCAACAGAGTGAGACTTTGTCTCAAATAAATAAATAAATAAATAAAATAAACATACCAAGAACTAGCTCAGAGCCTAATATATTTTACTGGGTGATTAAGATTGTTCCAGTTTAAAAAAAAAAAAAAGAGTGCTCCAATAAACAATTGAATAAATCATGCATTAAAAGCAGGTCAAAACTGCTATGGACTTTACAAAGAAGGACTGAACACAACTTGTTTATAAAGGATTACTTGGCTTCTTTTCTTCCATTTGCAGGAACAAATCTTACTTCAGGGGGCAGGGTACATTCACATCTCAACAAGCCCACAGTCTAGCCCAGGGTCACTAGTAGCAAAAAGCCATGCAAAAGAAAACATTAGAATTCTCTACTGCCTTAGTTAAAGAGACACTGAAGAGTCAACCTGGAAAGAACAATCTAACAAACTTTTGAAACTCTATTTCAATTTTGTTGTCATTGTTGTATGAAATGTGTGAGTTGTTTTCTTGGCTTAATAATACAAAACAAACAATATTTAAACAATGCAGATGCTATTCTGCAGAATGACTTAATATTGCATAGGCTGAGTAGATATATGTTTCAAAAATTTCAACATCTTGAAAAATATAAATTCCTTTTTATATATTTTAATGGCAAAGGAAATATATAACAACCATGGAAAGTTTAAACTGAGGTAGACTAATCAATTAAGCAGGATTTGCTGGCTATGTTTCAAAAAGAAAAGTAAAGCATTTTAAGTACTAAGTATAGTTTGTCTTCATAAACTTCTCCGTTCTCAGAAAACCAATAGAGATTTTTAAAGCAGATTATTAGTTTTCCCATCAAGCATTTAGTTTTTTTGTTGTTGTTTTTTTTTTTGAGACAGAGTTTTTGCTCTTGCCCAGGCTGGAGTGCAATGGCGCGATCTCGGCTCACCGCAACCTCCACCTCCCAGGCTCAAGCGATTCTCCTGCCTCAGCCTTCCCAAGTAGCGGGGATTACGGGCATGCGCCACCAACCCCGGCTAATTTTGTATTTTTAGTAGAGATAGGGTTTCTCCATGTGGGTCAGGCTGGTCTCGAACTCCCGACCTCAAGTGATCCGCCTACCTCGGCCTCCCAAAGTGCTGGGATTACAGGTGTGAGCCACCGCGCCCGGCCAAGCATTTAGTTTTATATTTTGAATTATTTTATTCTTCAGAGAAAAATTACTTGTATCAGCTATTACCCGTATGAGCCTAATTTCCAAATAACAAAGTAGAAGAACAACAGATACGTTTTTCATCTTACAGGACTGAGAAAAATCATCTTCTTTATTAACTTTTAAAAAATAAATTAAACTTCTTTTCTTCCGTCTGGCAGCAGCCATCAGGTAAGCCAAGATGGGTGCATACGAGTACATCCAGGAGCTATGGAGAAAGCAGCAGTCTGATGTCATGCACTTTCTTTTGAGGGTCCATTGCTGGCAGTACCGCCAGCTCTCTGCTCTCCACAGGGCTCCCCACCCCACCCAGCCTGATAAAGCGCACCAACTGGGCTACGAGGCCAAGCAAGGTTATGTTATATATAGGATTCGTGTTCGCCGTGGTGGCCGAAAATGCCCAGTTCCTAAGGGTGCAACTTAAGGCAAGCCTGTCCATCATGGTGTCAACCAGCTAAAGTTTGCTCCAAGCCTTCAGTCCGTTGCAGAGGAATGAGCTGGACGCCACTGTGGGGCTTTGAGAGTCCTGAATTCTTACTGGGTTGGTGAAGATTCCACATACAAATTTTTTGAGGTTATCCTCATTGATCCATTCCATAAAGCTATCAGAAGAAATCCTGACACCTAATGGATCACCAAACCAGTCCACAGCACAGGGAGATGCGTGGGCTGACATCTGCAGGCCAAAAGAGCCGTGGCCCTTGGAAACAGCCATAAGTTCCACCACACTATTGGTGGTTCTCGCCGGGCAGCTTGGAGAAGGCACAATACTCTCCAGCTCCACCGTTACCGTTAATATAAGTAAAGTTTGTAAAATTCATACCTAATCAACAATTTGAAATAATAATATAAATAAAAATATACAATAATAAAAATAATATAAAAAATAATAAAAATAATAAATAAATAAATTTAAATGTTTGGATATAAATAGGTTAAAAATTATGCCTGCGGCCAGGTGCAGTAGCTCATGCCTGCAATCCCAGCACTTTGGAAGGCCGAGGCAGGTGGATCACAAGGTCAGGGGTTCAAGACCAGCCTGACCAACATGGTGAAACCCTGTCTCCACCAAAAAATACAAAAAAAAAAAATTACCTAGGCGTAATGGTGCACGCCTATAATCCCAGCTACTCAGGAGCCTGAGGCAGGAGAATTGTTGAACCTGGGAGGCAGAGGTTGCAGTGAGCCGATCAGGCCACTGCACTCCAGCCTGTGCAACAGAGCAAGACTGAATCTTTGCGGGCGGGGGGTGGAATTATGCCTGCATTTAAAAACTTTGGATTAATAGAAAATTTCATATTAGTCAATGAGATGCCTAAAATACATTGAAAAAGACATTCTATTTGGTCCCTGTCCTTATCAAACAGATTGCATATGAGTGATAAACAGTGCTAGGCCAGATGTTATATTTAGTATAAAACTCAATGGTCTCAGTGAAAGCTTTTCAATACCTTCTAAACTAGTATATACTGAGAAAGGTAGAGAAGACAAGCAGCTTTGGAAATGTTTCTTCATGCCTAGACATATTTTGAAACCTATCACTCAAGGAGATCTGTAATGAAGTGGACACTATTTACCACCACTGAGAATACAGTTTTCCTTGTGATGTCCTTCAATGCGAGACACTGGGTAGAACACTCCAAGGATGACGTAATACAGACTAGATGCACTTCTTGGCTGAAAGCAGCAACAGGTTACATAACCCGGCCAGTCTTCAGTATCCACCAAATCTAATCAAATTGTCCAAACATTACTAACCAATGAAAATTATCCTGAAAGTAGAATGGTGGTTGCCAGAGACTGTGGGGAGCCTGGAATGGGGAGTTACTATTTAATGGGTACAGAGTTTCAGTTTTGCAATATGAAAAGAGTTCTGGAAATGGATTATAGTGATGGCTGCACAACAACGTGAGTGTACTTAATGCCACTGAACTGTATACTTAAAAATAGTTAAGATGGTAAATTTCCTTATAAGCATTTTACCACAATTTTAAAAATAATAAACTTATTGAGAGTCTCAAAAAAAAAGAGAAAATTACCCTGAAAGACTAAAAGGTTAAAGGAAAGCCAACTGCATCGATCTTCATTTGAATAACTGAAAAAAAAAAAAATCAAACAACCAGATAAAATCCTATTTCCAAAAAAAAAGAATAGAACTCTGTCTATTTCATTCAAAGTATCTAAAGATACTTTATACAAGTTTTTAAAAAACTAACATTCTGGCATGTCCTTTCCCAGAAAGGCAATTTGATCATAGAAAACAAAACGATTTTTTTTAAAGATTCGCTTTGATTCCATTTTGAAAAACTACATGTGTAGCACCAAAACATATTTATTCATGGTTATTTTGGATGGTAGAATTAGTGACTACTATTTTTCTTCTAAGATGACTTACATGATTTTCAAAGTGGTAAAATTTTAAACTACAGGGAAAAAAGAGAATACGTTTTTGCCAGTTGCAAAATTCCCAGACCATTTTCTACAATCCTGTTTTCATTTCACAAAAGGGAACTAATACTGAATCAATCTTGGAACCAAAACAAAGGTGTTCTGGGGTTTTTTTGTTGTTTGGGTTTTTTGTTTTTTGTTTTAGTCTTTGTCTTGCAAGCATGCATTCCTGACGATACAGTAAACAACAAAATAATGAAAACCAGCAAGAGGAGAACTATCTTCTCACACCACTGACCCCTTAGTAGAAGCATCAAGGGAGAAGGGGAAGAATGACAGAGAGAAAGGAGACATCAAGTATTCAAGCAAAACCTTAGCAAGAGTCATGTCAGTGTAGCTGCTGGGTACTAGACCACAAAGGAAAGGACTGTGGAATAAAGCAGAGGAAAAAGTAGAGTAGGGGTGGGGTGGGTGGGGTGAAGACTGTACATATGGTTGGATGTAAAGAGCAGGAGAGGCAGAGTGACAGCCGAGAGATGACTCAGGTTTGTTTTCCTTTATTAGCTTAGGAAAAACTTGAACAAATGCCTTTGAGAAGGGTAATGTGCAAAATAACTAGGTAAAAACACCTGAGATATGAAATAATTCAGAGTAAAAAGTTTCTGACAAGCAGTGGCAGACCCAAGAGGCTTCACAAGTGGAGGCTAAGGTGGCAGTGAGCTGTGATTCTACCACTGCACTCCATCCTGGGTAACAGAGTGAGATCCTGTCTCAAAAAACAAAAAATAAAAAGACTAAAACTGCCGTGTGCAGTGGCACAGCTCCTGTAGTCCCCGCGGCTTAGGAGGCTGAGGCAGGAGGATCACTCAAGCCCAGGAGTTCAAGTCCAACCTGGGCAACATAGTGTGACCCCATCTGTAAAAATATAAAATAATAATTAAATAAATGAAATAAAATGAGCAAAATGGTAAACTTTATGTTATACAGAATTTTATAAAAAACACAAAAAAAACTATATAGATCCATCACAATTTCCAGCCAATTACTGACAAGCCAGAGTGAAAGTATACATTTGAAGAATGTCACTACATAGTAAAAAAGAAATAAATAATACTACCTAAGAAAAACTATGACAAGGTAAGGTTAGGGGAGGAAAAAAGAAAACACCAGTAAGAGTGTGGGCTCAGCTCTAGCTTGCAATCTTTAAGATTATTTTCCATTTACTAAAGAGAAAGCTATCACACATGCATTCAAAGTCTAGTGATGAAGACATAAATACACAGACATATATTTCTGAATACATCTTTCTGAAGCAATAACAGAGTGAAATTCTAGGAATAGGATTGGGAAATAATCTCCACTGAAATCAGTACTTTTAAAAAAGTGTTTCCAAACCATATGAACAGCTAATGCCAATCCCACAAAATATGGAGAGCCACCAAAAGTCATGGGATCTTAAAGCCCTACCAGAGCCCCAGCAGCAGCTATCACTGCTCAACACAGGCCACTAAATGATGACAATATGCATATAAAGCAAGTCATTTAGATGTTCTTACATTTTTCAATTTTATTGTAATTACCCAAGTAATGTATGAGTTACTCCTTTGGTTAAAAAGAAAAAAAGCTTAAACAGTATAGATACCAGATAACCATTATTCCCTGCCCCGTTTTAAAGGCTCCTAGTCCCATTTCCTATTATCCAGCCATGATCAGTTTTGCACGTGTCCTTCCAAACTTACCTAAGCATTTTCATATGGATATGCAGACATAAAAGTGCAGAGTTTTATTTCATGTTTAAGATTTTTCTTGGTATAAACTGAATCACACTACATTTTATTCTACAACTAATTTTATCACTCAGTTTTTTTTTTTTTAGAATTCTACCTCATAATTTTTAACTGCTACCCAGTATTTCTAGTAATCCAGATGAACCATAACTTATTTAACCATTCTCCTAGTATTGGACATGGTTTCAATTTGCAGGTATAGTGCGCCGCAATAAGCTTCCCTAAACATGCCAATCTGCATACATATGTATATTTCTATAAGAAAAATATTTAAAAGTACAAATACCACAAACTACACATTTAAAATCTTAGGTCAACTTACACTACTATTAGAGATTAATTTCGCCACACTACACCATCATTGAACATGATTTATCTTTCTAATTTTATTAATGTAATGGAGAAAAATGATTCCTCATTTTTTTAATTTGCATTTTCCTGGTTATTAGTGAGTTTGGGCATATTTGCATGTTTGTGAGCTATCTGTATTTCTTCTAACTATTAACCTTTTTTTTTTTTTGAGATGGAGTCTCACTCTGTCGCCTAGGCTGGAGTGCAGTGGCACAATCTCGGCTCACTGCAACCTCTGCCTCCTGGGTTCAAGTGATTCTCCTGCCTCAGCCTCCTGAGTAGCTGGGATTACAGGCATGTGCCACAACACTCGACTAATTTTTGTAGTTTTAGTGGAGACGGGGTTTCACCACGTTGGTCAGGCTGGTCTCAAACTCCTGACCTCATGATCCATCTGCCTCAGCCTCCCAAAGTGCTGGGATTACAGGCATGAGCCACCGCGCCCAGCCACCATTAACCATTTTTAAATTTAATACAACAGATATCTTATAAAAAAGCAAAGCTGGCTGGTGCGGTGGCTCACACCTGTAATCCCAGCACTTTGGGAGGTAGAGGCCGGCAGATCGCTTGAGGCCAGGAGTTTGAGATCAGCCTGGCCAGCATGGCGAAACCCCATATTTGCTAAAAATAAAAAAAATTAGCCGGGTGTGGTGGCGCACATCTATGGTCCCAGCTGCTTGGGAGGCTGAGGCACAAGAATCACTTGAACACAGGAGGCAGAGATTGCAGTGAGGTGCCGAGATTGCACCAGCGCACTCCAGCCTGGGCGACAGAGTGAGACTCTGTCCCAAAAAAAAAAAAAAGCAAAACTATCTTTTATATATGTAATCTTTTACATATATAAAATAATATATATAAAATATATATAAAATAATATATATAAAATATATATAAGATAAAATATCTTTTATATATGTATACATGTATGTAATATATGTAAATATATGTAATATCTAAACTCTTTTTTTTTTTTTTTTTTTGAGATGGAGCCTCACTCTGCTGCTCAGGCTGGAGTGCAGTGGCGCAATCTCGGCTCACTGCAACCTCCACCTCCTGGGTTCAAGCGATTCTCCTGCCTCAGCCTCCTGAGTTGCTGGGACTACAGGTGTATGTCACCACGCCCAGCTATTTTTTTGTATTTTTAGTAGAGATGGGGTTTCACCATGTTAGCCAGGATGGTCTCCATCTCCTAACCTCATGATCTGCCTGTCCTGGCCTCCCAAAGTGCTGGGATTACAGGCGTGAGCCACCGCGCCCGATCATAATACCTAAACATTCTTATTCAAAATAAAGCTAAAAACTCCACTGACCACACCTGTCCTCATTACAATGTCTCTCTCCGGTAATCACTTAACAGGTGAATATGCATTATTAGACTTCAATATATGCCAAGGGATCCCAAATTGGAGCAATTTTATCCCCCAGGACACAGTTGGCAATGTCTGTAGATAGTTTTGGCTGTCACTACTGGGGCCTGGGGGGACACTACTAGTATCTAGTGGGTAAGATGCCAGGGATGCTGCTAAAAATCCTATAATGTGCAGGACAGTCACCCATGATAGAGTTCTCTAATACATAATATGAATAATGCCACTGTTGAGAACCTATGCTCTATGCTTTTACATAGGTAACTATAAAAATATTTCAGGTTGGGATTCTTTTACCATTAATGGTAAAAGACCATATTGTCCTTACACAAGTTCTCTTTCCATTTTTAATGTCTTAGAGATGTTCTCTGTTGATATATAGAGATCCACCTCAGTCTTTTTAACTACTAAAGAATTCCAAGATATGGCTCTACCTGTTTATGAATTATCTGCTCCTTCACGGACACTGAGTGTGGAAGAATCACCTGGCTGGATGTCACTTCTTGTGCTCAAGGCAGTCTCCTCTGGAGCTGCTCCCATCTTTGCATCCATCCTCTCCTATCTGCGTTTCAGACTGCGGTTTCCTGCTGCATGATCCCATCAGCCATCTCTCTTTCAAAATTCCTCACTGTTTCCAGGACCAGCGTTTCCAGGATCCCACGAGTACTCTTTACCATTTTCCACCTAAATTCTGGTTTGTTGTTTACCTTTAGGTCTTTTCTCTTCAACTTTTTCTCATCCCTGGGAATTTGGGAAAGGAAGATGAAGTCTAGCTCATCCCAACAGCCTTAATTATAAGTCAGGACTTTTAAATTTTTTCATTTCTTAACACAGGAAATATATAGTGTATGTATTTTTAATTTAAAAATCAAAGATTATAAACAAGAACATAGTTTTCTACAATTAATCAGTTAAAACTTATTTTTAAGACTGTCATGAAAAGCATCAACTAATCTAGTGAGCATCCACTATGATATAAAAATGAGTAGATGAAAGTGATCATACCAGTCCTAAATTATTACAGCCATTCCTCTATTTATGTACCTTAATGGTGAGTATCTTTCTCATAGTATCTATTCAGACATCGTGGCATTCCTAGAAACTCTAAAAGCTGGCTTTCTGGGCTCAGATTCCATTTCCCACATTACCCAATATTTTTGCTGGGATCCCAAAAGACAGGACAACTCTTGATTTATGGTATATGGCTGTCTAGTTTCTCACCAAAAACTTTCAGATGAGTATTACAAATAGCAGCAAAATCAACCACTCAAAAGCTTCCTGGTATAGTTAGCTCCCAGACATTGAAGGTAATCATGAAAAGCAGTTACAGAGCTCAAGAAGTTTTCCTTAGCACGTCATTTTTCACTGAGCAGTGAGATGAAATTTAAAGACATCAGAAATATCTGGGGCCGGGCATGGTGGCTCATGCCTGTAAACCCAACACTTTCGGAGGCCAAGATGGGAGGATCATTTGAGCCCAGGAGTTCCAGACCAGCTTGGGCAACACAGAGGCCCCATCTCTACAAAAAAAAAATTTCTTTTAATTAGCCAGACATGGTGGCTGGCACCTGTAATCCCAGCTACTTGGGAGGCTGAGACAGAATGATTGCATGAGCCCATGAGTTGGAAGTTGCAGTGAGCTATGGTCGTGCCACTACACTTTAGCCTGGGTGACAGAGCAAGACCCTGACTCAAAACCAAATAAACAACAACAACAAAAAGAAAACAAAAATGTCTAGAAGTGCTTTATTTTCTATTCAAAAATAAATATCTTTCTCCCCATTTCCCAAAAAAGAAAATTCTTCTATACCCGAAGACAGAATGAGTACTTTGAAGGAGCTCAAGAAACAATTATTTCTTCCTATTCATCCAAGACTAATAATTAATAAAGATTTTTTTTTTTTTTGTGGATGCAGAGTCTCATCTCGCTCTGTCACCCAGGCTGGAGTACAGTGGCACAATCTCAGCTCACTGCAATCTCTGCCTCCCAGGTGCAAACGATTCTCATGCCTCAGCCTCCCAAGTGCCTGGGACTACAGGTGTGCACTACCACAGCTAGCTAACTTTTTTTGTATTTTTAGTAGAGACGGGGTTTCACCATGTTGGTCAGGCTGGTCTCAAACTCCTGACCCTCAAATGATCCACCCACCTCAGCATCCCAAAATGCTGGGATTACAGGCATAAGCCACCACACCTGGCCAAAAATATTTTAACTCAATAGTTAAAGACCCAAAGTGATTGTGCCATTCACTAAATTTACCTGCAACTCCTTAAGTAGGCCCAGCTACCAGGAACAGAAGTTCCTCTTTAGGGACTTAGTTTACAGAGCATAAGAGAACTACACTCAGATAAACACAGCAAGAGTAGCAGGATTGAAAAAAAGAAGGGTACCTGTATCTCAACTCCTACCTTCCTTGGAATTGAAGCCCATGTAAGGGGGAGAATCAGAGCCCAAAATGTGAAAAAACATAAATGTATCGGGGAGATCAAATTACCTACTAGTCGAAGAATGACCCACCTCCAGCGGCACTGTCATACACAGGGAGCCTGATATGCTATGCTGGGCCACCAGCTGAACCATATCAGATGAAAGCCCAAGCATGATGTCAGCAAGCTTACCAGCCTCATACTAGGACAACCACATAGACTCTAGTATGTAAGAAGGCTCATTTCAGCTGGGTGTGGTGGCTCATGCCTGTAATCCCAGCACTTTGAGAGGCCGAGGCGGGTGGATCACCTGAGGTCAGCAGTTTGAGAACAGCCTGGCCAACATGGCAAAACCCCATCTCTACTAAAAATATAAAAATTAGCTGGGTGTGGTGGCACACGCTTGTAATCCTAGCTACTCGGAAGGCTGAGGTAGGAGAATCACTTGAACCCAGGAGGCAGAGGTTGCATGAGCCGAGATCATGCCACTGCACTCCAGCCTGGGAGACAGAGCAAGACTCCATCTCAAAAAAAAAAGAAAAAAGAAGGCTCATTTCATCTCATAGAGATTTCAGGAAGAATTAGTCCTTTAATTTTTGGAAATAAATTTGTGACAAGAGGTACTATAAAGACGGGTTAAAGACACCCTACCTGGCAGCAGCAATAGGCAAGGAAAAAATGAATGGTTGAATGAAGGGCTATATTCCACCTGTCTTTTATTTCAAAATCTAACTTTTCTCCAAGTCCAAACATCTGGCTGGCTTAGGAAAGAACACTTAGTGCAGCTGTTGGCATGCCTCTTTTGTGTAAAAGAGTAAATAAATAAATTCAAATATAAAGAAACAACTGGACAGCACAAGGTAGAAAAACACTACCTTATAGGAGGTGGCAGCTGGCTCTCTGAAGAGAAAAGACTGGAGAAAAAAAAAATCCGCCCTACTGGAAGAAAAACTGTATATAATAAAAAGATCAGAAAAAATGAATTTCTAAGTATTACTGCCAACACTCAAAGTCATCAAAATATATTTCCCAAAACATTAGCTCCTATTTCCATTTAAACAGTACTTGCCTCTGTTTTCCACTCTCTTCTGTAATTCAACTATTTGATGTTCCACCCATCATATCCCTTTAACATTAACTAAATCATGAACACTTCCTTTCTTTTCCCTGATCCACTCAAAAATTTATTGCAGGTATACTTTATTACAGCAAGGTATAAAAAGATGATAAATCACAGTCCTCTACCCCTCCAGAAGTTTGGTCTGGTATGAAAGACAGACTTATACACCAACTGCAATTAAGAGTAATAAAGGTTGGGTGTGGTGGTTCACGCCTGTAAACTTAGCACTTTGGGAGGCCAAGGCGGGCGGATCACTTGAGGTCAGCAGTTTGAAACCAGCCTGGCCAACATGGTGAAACACTGTCTCTACTAAAAATACAAAAAAATCAGCTGGACATGGTGGCGCATGCCTGTAATCCCAGCTACTCGGGAGGCTGAGGCATAATAATCACTTGAACCTGGGAGGCGGAGGTTGCAGTGAGCCGAGATCACGCCACTGCACTCCAGCCTGGATGACAGAGTGAGACTCCGTCTCATAAATAAATAAATAAATGTAATAAAAAATAATATGTACAAATGGTTTCACAAAGAATTGGCTACTGAACAATAAAACTGGATTTCTAATAAATGAAAAAAAATGAGAGAGAACTAAAAGAGTACATTCGAAATGATGGAAATGTGAAAGGTGCCAGTCTATTTAGAAACCTGTGAGATGGCTTGAAAATAAAGTGTATGAAAAGGGACTGATGGGAAAGGATGGTAGAAGAAAAATCAGTAGGAACTTGAATGGATCTTGAATGTCACGGTAAAGTGTTTGGATTTTGGGAAGTCTGTGATTCTCAATGTTTATCTCCTATGGAAAGAAAATAACATCCACAGGAGGCAAGCTATACTGCATCATTAATAGCAGCTTACTATATATTACTGCAGTTGAGTCATTCAAACAATTAGCTGTAACACTTTCCTTTCTCTCCCAGCAACCTCAGATGAAGGTTAGGACACAGTGCTATCAACAATGAAAACCTCTTTATTTTCCTCTGTTATCTAACCAAACTTTTACCATAATATGGGATACACAACATAGTATACAGGATGCAAACATGCATTCTGCTAATTCCTTCCCACATTTGTTTTTTAAGTAGCTTTCAAGAAACACCCCTGGCCATTCTAACTGCAGGTAAGATGGACTAAGCATGCTCCACCCCAACTATCCCACTGAATGCAACTATGAAACCTCAATAGAATGCATGAATCAAGTATTTACAGACTTGGAAAAGCAGACAGTAGCAGGCAGATCACGGAGAAAAGAATTCGAATTACTATAAACAAGTGGTGAGTTTTATCATTTTCTTTTCCTCCCATGATCCCCCTGCCCGACCTTGGAAGAGCCTGAAGTGCAAAGTAGGCATGAGGACACTGATGGAGAGAACTCCAGGAAAGCCCCTATTCGTCTCACTCAAAAGGCAGAAAAGGGAGCTCCTGATACTTACAACATTATGGAAATCTCAATTCCCATATTTTTTTTTTATTTTGCTCTATTCTTTTTTGCCCCAACCCCCAAGTAATTTTGTGGCTGTGGTACCAGTGGCAGACACAGGTGCCAGCAAGAGCCAAAACAACGAGAGAAGAAACATTCTTCTCCAGTCAGTGAAACTGCAGTCTCAAGAGGGCAGGTAAAACCCCAAGGTTTTTTCTACTCTGTCTGTGCTCTTTACACGTCCTGGACACCAAACACAAAATTTGAACAGCAGAGCAAGGTGACTAAAACCTCAGATTTCTAAGTAAGAAGACTGAACAGTGAAGGCCTAAAGAACCAGAATGGGAGAAGCTAGCATGGAGAAGTGACACAATAAAGTTGTTTATGAACTTCTGAGCTCATCCCTAGGTTGGGCATGTATAGATGTAATCCTAATAAGTATACCAAAGAATTTAAACACTGAACTAACCACAGATCCCAGACTGATGAGTTGTTGACACATATGTGGGGCGGATCTGTATAGCAGTAAAAAGACCCACAGCCCACAGCCAAAAAAAAAAGAAAACTGGAATGTACACTCTGAAGCTAACCAAGTTAATTGCTGCTGAAACAAAAATATTAACATCGTAAAAAGATATGAACTAAATTCAGAGGATTATGTCTCATAACATCATACTCAAAATATCTAAAATGAACCCAAGAACCAGGTAAATCTCTTACAGGGAAGGAAAAATCAAATACCAAGACCAAAGTAACAAAAATGCTGAAATTATCTCACAAAGATTTTAAGGAAGTTATTATTAAAGTTTTCCAACAAGCAATTATGAACACTCTTGAAACAAATGGAAAATTTGAAGTATCAGAAAAGAAACAGAATTTATAAAAAGAAACCAATGGAAATTTTTAAACTAAAATATGCAATAATCAAATTTAAAAAAACATACTGGATGGGCTCAAGAGTAGACTACAGATGACAAAGGAAAGAGTCAATAAATCTGAAGACTGATCAACAGAAATTATACAATCTGAAACAAGAGAGAAAAAAAGACTAGAAAAAATTAACAAGAGACTATGGAACAATACTTAAAGGTCTAACATACATGTCCATCAGAGAAAAGAAGAAAAAAAATTTTCTCAGCACCATGCTGAGAAAATATTTTTTTTAATAAGGACTGAAAACTTCCCAAGTTTGGTAAAAGACATAAACCTATATATTCAAGGTCAGTGAATCTCAAACAAGGTAACAAAAAGAAATCAGAAAACATAATCAAACCACTGAAAATTAAAGACAAAATTCCTGAAAGTAAACAAAGAAAAACAACACATTAACTATAAAGGAATGATACTCAAACAACTATGGATTTCACATCAGAAGCAACAAAGACCAGAAGGAAGTGACATAATGTTTTCCAAGTGCTGGAAAGAAAGAACTGTCAACTCAATACTCTATATTCAGTGCAAATATCCTCTAAGAATGAAGGTGAAATAAAGACATTTTCTTTCTTTTTTTTTTTTTTTTTTGAGATGGAGTTTTGCTCTGTCTCCCAGGCTGGAGTGCAGTGGTGTGATCTTGGCTCACTGCAACCTCTACTGCCCCGGTTCAAGCGATTCTCCTGCCTCAGCCTCCCAAGTAGCTGGGATTACAGGTGCCTACCACTGCGCTTGGCTAATTTTTTTGTAGTTTTAGTAGAGACAGAGTTTCACCATCTTGGCCAGGCTGGTCTTGAACTCCTGACCTCGTGATCCACCCGCTTCGGCCTCCCAAAGTGCTGCGATTACAGGCGTGAGCCACTGCGCCCAGCCAAGACATTTTCAAATAAAGGAAAATTAAGAGCATTAGTTGCTAGCAGATCAGCTCTAAAACTACTTAAGGAGGTTCTTCAGACAGAAGGAAAATAACATTAGAAGGAAATTTGGAATATAAGGAATGAAGGAAGAGCAACAGAAATGATAACATTGTCTTTGAAATATGTTTAACTTTGAAAGCAAAAATTTTCACATTGTCTGCTGGGGTTTTCAATGCATGCAGATGTAACATGTAAGCAAACCATCACATAAGAAGAGGATGTAGATACCCGCATGATGGTAAGACTGACATATTCCAATTAAGGTGGTAAAATACGAATTTTCAGTAGACTATAGGAAGTCAAGTATGTATATTATAATCAATAAAGTATTAATTTGAAGAAAAACTACACGAGATAGTCATAAACACAATAAATTTCAAAGGAATACTTTTAAAAAGTTCAAATAACACAAAAGAAGACACAAAGAGTGAAACAGTGAAAAAAACTAGATAGAAAAACAAAATAATAAAATAGTAGCCCAAAACCCAAACATTTCAATAACTACATTAAACATAAAAGTGGCCAGGTGTGTTGGTTCACGCCTTAATCCCAACACTCTGGGAGGCCGAAATGAGAGGAATGCTTGAGCCCAGGAGTTCAAGACCAGCCTGGACAACATAGGCAGACCACGACTCCATGAAAGAAAATTAGCTAGAGGTGTTCCCAGTTACTCAGGAGGCTGAGGTGAAAGGATCACTTGGGCCCAGGAGGCTGAGGCTGCAGTGGGCCATAATCGCACCACTGCACCCCAGCCTGGATGACAGAGTGAGACCCTGTCTTGAAAAAAATTTAAAAAAAAAAAGGCTTAAACATACAAATTAAAAGAGATTGTCAAAATATGACCCAAGTATATGCTGTGTACAAGAGATTCACATCAAATATAATGATATATGTAGTTTAAAGGTAAAATGATGGGAAAAAATACGATGCAAACATCAAGCAAATAAAGGCTGGAATGCCTAGGTTAGTATCAGAAAAAGTAGGCCTCAGAGCAAAGAAATTTACAAGGGATAGAGAAGAACATTACCTAATAGTAACAGGGTCAATTCACCAAAAAGATACAATAATCCTTAATGTGTATGTTCCTAACAACAGTGCTTCATAAAGCAAAAACTGGCAGAACTGAGAGGAGAAACAGACAATAACCCAGTCATTGTTGGAAACATCAAGACTCTCAAAAGAAAGATAAGTAGTAGAAAATCGGCATGGATATAGAGGAACTGGACAATACCACAAACCAGTTGTATCTCATTGACATTTATACAGTACTGAAGTCTAACAACAGAAGACACAATCTTTACAAGTGCACATGAAACATGCACCAAAACAGGTCATACCTGGATCAGAAAATGAACTTAACACACTGAAAAGAACTATAATAATACAAAATATGATCTCTGAACAAAGAGAATTAGTATTAGAAATAAATTAACAGAAAGACAGTAGAAAAATCTCCAAATGCTTGGAAATTAAACAATTTTAAATAACCTATGGGCAAAAAAAGGAAGTCTCAGAAAACATTCTTAACAAAAATGAAAACACGATATATAAAAAAAATTATTAGATGCACTTAGAGTGCCTAGAGAGAAAATTATAGTATTAAATATTATATAAGCAGATATATCTCAAATCAATAATCTAAGCTCCTACCTTATAAACCAGAAAAAGAAAAGCAAAATAAACCTAAAGTAGAAGGAAGAACACAACAGAGGAGATATCAATAATTTTTAAAAGAGAAAATAGAGAAAAAAAGACATCAGTCCAACCTAAGCTAGTTATTCTAAAGCATCAATGAAACTGATAAATCTCTAAAAAGACTAAGAAAAGAAGAAAAAAATGACATCCAAAATAAGAAAGGAAAGAGGTTATCACTACGAACTATGAAGATATTAAAAGGATAATAAAAGGTTTCTAAGAATAATTCTATGCACATAAATTGGACAATTTAGATGAAATGAACCAATTCCTCAAAAATGGCAAAACACAAAGCTAACAAAACACACTCAAAATAAGATAGATAATCTGAATACTCCAATAACTATTAAAGAACTTGAATACGTCATTTAAAACCTTCTGAAGAAGAAATCTCCAGGCCCAGTTGGTTTCACTGGAGAATTCTAAACAATTTTATAGGCCAGGCGCAGTGGCTCACACCTGTAATCCCAGCACTTTGGGAGGCCGAGGCGGGTAGATCACCTGAGGTTGGGAGTTTGAGACCAGCCTGACCAACAGAGAGAAACCCCATCTCTACTAAAAATACAAAAATTAGCCGGGCATGGTGGTGCATGTCTGTAACCCCAGCTACTCGAGAGGCTGAGGCAGGAGAATCGCTTGAATCCAGGAGGTGGAGGTTGCAGTGAGCCGAGATCACACCATTGCACTCCAGCATGGGCAACAAGAGTGAAACTCTGTCTCAAAAAAAAAAAAAATTTTATACACTCTCATTCAGAGAAGAAACATTTCCCAATTCATTTTATAAGGACAACATTATGCTAATACCAAAGACAGTACACAAAAAGAAAACTGCAGACCAATGTCCCTCATAATAATGATGTAAAAAATCCTTAACAAAAAATTAAGAAGTCCAATCCAGCAACACATAAAAAAGAATACACCACAATCAAAATGCAAAACTAGCTTCATACTAAAAAAAATCAATCGCTCAGTGTAAAACAGCATATTACAATCAAAAGGAAAACAAACCCACATGATCATATCAATTGATTCAGGAAAAGCGTAAGACAAAATTCAACATTCATTGGCAAATTAGGAGTAGACAGGATCTTCCTCAACCTGATAAAAAGCAAGCACAAAAAACCCACAGCTAATAACATACTTAATTCTGAATGACTCAACACTTTTCCACTAAGATTGGGAATAAGGCAAGAATGTGCACCATTACTACTCCTCTTCCACTTCATACTGGAATTCCTAACTAGAGCAACAGAAAAAAATAAAATAAAAGACATACAGATTATAAAGAAAAAAAAATCGAACTGTCTCTGTTCACAGACAACATGATTATCTACATAGACAACCCCAAGGAACCTACGAAAATACTCCTAGAACTAATGAGTTTAGCAAGATCACAGGATGCAAGGTCAACACTCAAACATTAATCATACTTCTACTACTAGCAATGTACAACTGGAAACCAAAATTTTTTAAACAATAACGGAGTCTCACTCTGTCACCGGCCTAAACAATAATTTTTTTAAAGAGACAGAGTCTCACTCTGTCGCCCAGGCTGGAATGTAGTGTTGTGATCATTAACTCATTGCAGCCTTAAACTCCTGGGCTCAAGCAATTCTCCCCCTCAGCCTCCAGAGTAGCTAGGACTACAGGTATGTGCCCCTACACCCTACTATATTTTTGTTTGTTTGTAGAGACAGGGTCTGGCTATGTTGCCCAGGATGGTCTCAAACTCCTGGCTCAAATGACCCTCCCACCTCAGCCTCCCAAAGTGCTAGGATTACAGATGCGAGCCACCACGCCTGGCCAAACAATACAATTTTAAGAGTCTCCAAAAAAAAATTATACTTAGGTTAAAAATCTAACAAAATATGTACAAGCTGGGCATGGTGGCATGTACCTACCTACAGTTGGGAGCTATTTGGGAGGCTGTGGTGGGAGGATCACTTGAGCCCAGGAGTTTGAGGCCAGCCTGGGCAACACAGTAAGACCCTGTCTACAAAAACAAACAAAACAAAGCATGTGCAGGATCTGCATATTGAAAAGTATGAAATACTAATGAAAGAAATCAAAACAGACCTAAACAGGCTAGGCATGGTGGGTCACACCTGTAATCCCAAAGCAAGAGAACTGCTTGAGCACAGGAGTTCAGGACCAGCCTTGACAATATAGAGAGACCCTGTCTCTACAAAAAAATTAAAAACCTAGCTGGGCATGATGGCACATGCCTGTAATCCCAGCTACTCAGGAGGCTGAGGCGGGAGGTTTGAGCCCAGGTGGTCAAGCCTGCAGTGAGCTGTGATCACACAACTGCACTCCAGCCTGGGCAACAGAGTAAGACCCTGTCTAAGAATACCACCAACAACAAAGAAAACCTAAATAAATTAAGAGACATGCCATGTTCATGGACTGGAAGACTCAACACAGTGAAAAATGTCAATTCTTCCCAAACTGATGTAGATTCAACAAAATTCTAATCAAAATCTCAGCAGGATTCTTTTTGTGTGTGTACATAAACATAAGCTGACTCTAAAATGTATATGAAAAGGCAAATGAACCAGAATAGCTGAAGCAGTTTTGGAAAAATGGGGGGAAAAAAAGAAGTGTGGAGGAATCCAATTTTAACACTATGTAGTACTGACAAGGGAACAGACACAGATGAATGAAAAAGAACAGAGTCAAGAAACCCATCCAAATATCACCCCATTTGATTTTTGACAGAAGTGCAAAAGTAATTGTATTAGTCAGGGTTCTCTAAACGGACAGAACTAACAGTACGGATGTACATATGAAGGGGAGTTTATTAAAGAGTATTGACTCACATGATCACAAGGTGAAGTACCACAATATGCCATCTGCAAGCTAAGAGCAGAGAAGCCAGTCTGAGTCCCAAAACCTCAAAAGTAGGAAAGCCGACAGTACAGCCTACAGTCTGTGGCTGAAGGCCTCAGAGCCCCTGGCAAACCACTTAAGTCCAAGAGTCCAAAGGCTGAAGAACTTGGAGTCTGATGTTCGAGGGCAGGAAGCATCCAACACAAGATAAAGATGAAGGCCGGAAGACTCAACAAATCAAGTCCTTCCACACTCTTCTGCCTGCTTCATTCTAGCCACGGTGGCAGCTGATTAGATGGTGCCCACCCAGATTGGGGGGTGGGTCTGCCTCTCTCAGTCCACTGACTCAAATGTTAACCTCCTTTGGTAACACCCTTGCAGACACACAATACTTGGCATCCTTCAATCCAATCAAGTTGACACTCAATATTAACCACCACAATAGAGAAATACTATTTTCAATGAATGGTGTTGAAATAATTCAACATCTATATGCAAAAAAAACAAAAAACCAAAAAACCGACTGCAAATCTTACAGAGAATTAACTCAAGATGGATCACATATCTAACGATAAAGGGCAAAACTACAAAAATCTTGAAGAAAATCTTCGTGGCCTGAAGTTAGGTAAAGAGTTCTTAGACATGACAGTAAAACACAACCTATAGATGAAAAAAGTGACCAGCTGACTTTATCAAAATTAAAAACAAGTGATCTGCAGTAGACACTGTCAAGAGGACAAAAAAAGACAACCTACCAACTGAAAGAAACTATTTGCCAATCATACATCCAACAAAGGACCTGTATTCAGAATACATAAAGAACACTCTAAACTCAACAACAGGAAAACAAACAAACAAATGAATTAAAAAACAGGCAAAGCTTATTCACTGAAAAGGATACATGGATGGCAAATAAGCACATGAGAAGAAGGTCATCATCATTAACCACTAGGTAAATGCAAATTAAAACCACAATGAGATACTACTTCCATACCATATTAGAGTGGTTAAAATGAGGCCGGGCATGGTGGCTCATGCCTATAATCCCAGCTCTTTGGGAGGCTGAGGCAGGTGAATCACGAGGTCAGGAGTTCAAGAACAGCCTGGCCAACATGGTGAAACCCTGTCTCTACTAAAAATACAAAAAATTAGCTGGGCATAGTGACAGGTGCCTGTAATCCCAGCTACAGCTGCTCAGGACGCTGAGGCAGGAGAATCGCTTGAACCCGGGAGGTGGAGTTTGCAGTGAGCCGAGATCGTGCCACTACACTCTAGCCCAGGTGACAGAGTGAGATTCTGTCTCAAAAAAAAAAAAAAAAAAAAAATATTGACAAGACTGCTGAAGAGGATGAAGAACCACTACAACTCTCATTGTATTCTGGTATAGCAACTCCGGAAAGGTCTAGCAGTTTCTTATACTTACCATATGACCAGCAGTCCCACTCCTAGATATTTATACTAGAGAAACAGAATCTGTACACAAATGTTTAAAACAGTTCTATTCATAATTGTCAAAAGCTGGAAACAACCCAAATGTCCTTCAACAGGTAAATGGATTTACAAAAACCTGTGCATCCACACAATGCAATACTACTCGGTAATAAAAAAGGAACAATCTATTGATACACACAACAGTTTGGATGAATCACAAAAACATATTCTGAGTGAAAGTAGCCAGTCTCAAAAGGTTACACGCTGTGTGGAAATGACAATGCTATAGTGATGGGAAACACATCAGTGGTTGCCAGTGTCAGGGTGGAAAAGGATGTGACACTAATGGGATACACAAGGGAGTCTGAGGGGTAATGGAACTACTCTGCATTCTGATTGTGCTAGTAGTGACATAATCTACACATGTGCTGATATCCACAGAAGGGTATGAAAGATGGGTATCCTATTACTATAGGTTAATTTTTAAAAATTTAAAAAACAAACACAACTAGATATAGGTGAACATTGTGAACAACAATGCAGGCCTCCTGTTTAAGAGTACATTAGCCCTATCTAGCTTTCTGGAAATTACCAAGCTCTATTCTTCCCTAGTACTGTCCTCTCCCAGCTTCACCTAACTCTTGTCACCCCCTTCAGGTCTCTGCCAAAATGTGAATTCCTCAAAAAAGCTTTTCCTGACTCCCCAGGCTGGTTCAGTTCCTCCTGTTCCACACTTACAAAACACCCTAAATTTTTCATTACGCTAATGTCATAAATGTGCGTAATTATAAAATGTCTGCTTCTTCCACTGAACTGGAAGCCAGAAGAGTGGAGGAACCACAGTTGCCTAGTTCAAAAGATGTGGAGCATCTTCACATAACAAGTGCTCAACCGGTATTTGTTAAAGGTTGAGTATCTGTCACTGCCTACAACCCCATACAATGAACATAAGCTAATATAATAAAATACTGTAAAGGTATAAGTTGTTTCCAACACTTTAAAACACTGTATAAAAAAAAGCATACTAGGTAAAAATTGATAATGCGAAACCATCGCCACCACCCGTTTCCAGAACTTTTCATCCTGCAAAACAATGTGAATGTGCTTAATGTTACTGAACTGCGTGCTTAAAAATGTGTGAAATAAAATTGTAAGTAAAACTGCAAGCTCTCCAGATGAGATGCACTCCCTGTGGCTAATATACCCACATCTAGATAATGGGTCCAAGCGGCCATAGCAGAGTGAGAGAAGAGTGGTCACTACCCTTCGTTCTTGGAAATCACGGCTCTTGATTAAGAACTGTTCTTAAGCCAGAACAGTTCCTGTGACTGGGGCCAAGAAGAAATGCAGCAGAAACCTCCCCTGCACCAGCCTTTGGAAGGAACATCTGACAGAGACACTTCTGGCACCAGATTAGGGTTCAATCTGAACCGAACAAGCTTGAATCCTTCGTTTGCACAGACCTCACAGAGAATGAGGGCAAGAACTTTCCCTACTTAAGCCAAGCCCTTTTTTTTGCTCTTTAGAGCAACATTTTCACTAGTGAAAACTGTGCCCCCCCATCTGCAGGTTTTTTCTATAGAAAATAAAGCTCTCCATTTTTTCCTCCACAGATCTCATCATCTTTTGTTAACAAATGGTTAAAATGGTAAACTTTTATGTTATGTATACTTTACCACAATTGAAAATAAATTACTTTTTTAAATGTAAAAAAACTGGTACATGGAAACACCTCTTACTGAAAAGAAAAATTACACGAAACCTTCACAAATAGGTTGTGTAATTTTGAAACCAAATTTCCCTATCACATGTAGAGCATCCCAGCTGAGTTTCATCAGTGCAGTCTGGGGATCTATAACATTTAATTAATACAGTCCATGGAAGACACTTTGCTATATGTAATTATAAAGTCCCCTTTACAAAAATACCTAATATCCATTTGAGGAATACACTATAGACCTGGAAACTAAACTAATCTATCATTGATTTACACGAAGACTTGCAATCAACTAAACACTCAGTTGTTTACAAAATAAGACATTTTCAAATACTATTTATAAGCAGTTGTACCTCAACTTAACACTTTCTACAAACTCTCCATTGGATACACCACACCCTGTCCCCACACCTCGAGAGTGCTTTTCAGTGCATCTAATTAAATAAATGAATGCCTGAAGATAGCAACAATGAATTTATATCTATTTATCTGAGCTAGAACCTCTTTTCCTTTGTACACGTTCCAATTCAGATGAATAACTCAGATATAAATCCACCATTGCCATCTCCAGACAGCATTCTATCTTCCTAAAAGATGCCTACTAAACTTTTCCCTTTGCTACTCCAACTTGGCAGCTGCCACTGAGCAGCAGCAGGAACAAGCAGCAAAGGAAGCAATCCCAAGTAGGGTCAGTGACTGGCTATAGCCAGAGTGCCAGAGCCAGCAAAACAATGCCTCAAGTTGCTAAGTAGGGCAAGTCAGGCATCAAGTGGGTAACTTGGATAAATTGATGCTTGAAATTGAGCAAAAACACAATTTTGAGATCTGACATTTTTCTCTGGTTTTTGTGGACTTCAATAAATTTAGCACAAAAAAAGGATGGCACAGTGAGTTCATATTTCAAAAGCTCTCTCTACTTCAAATGTACAACAATGACAATAAAACCCAGAAAAGAAAACTAAGAAAACAGGTAAGCAGAAATAAATGGTAAACATTTCACAAACTCAAAACAGGAGAAAAACGCATAAGAATGCTAACCACTGGCTGGTTCCTCAGAAGCAGGAAGTGCCAAATGCAAAGTACAGATGGCGAGAAATGTTCTGAGAAGACTAAGAAGAGAGCCAGAGCCACCGGTGAAAACCAGGCCAAAGAGGAACTGCCCTTGGCCTGAAGAGGAGGCCACCAAGTATTGTCTGCAACTACAGCCCACTACAACTCCTGGAGACTGTGGACCTAGGGAGACAGAACCACAGCTTCAGGGTCAAAATCTGAACGAGCTGCTGGGACTAATCTGCCATGTGTCCAGACTATCACCATAAGACCTGGATGTAGATTAGGAATCCAAAATGCCAGGGGGTGGGCACCCACAGAACTACTGGTCCGGGAGAAGGTGGGAGGCAGCAATGGCCGGGGTGAGAGAGAAACTAGGAAAGAGAGAGGAAGAGGAAGGTCAAGGAAGAAAAGGGAAGGGAGAAGACGAAGGATGAAGAGCAACAAACATTTTTAACTTTCACCAGAAAAAAGAGCCTATGAACTAAAATTCCAAAACAGAGTAAGAAAGCATTCGCTATCAAACAAAACTTCAGAAACTGAAACAGTTCATATCAGATAAACTGCCCCAGATGAAATTAATTTTATCAGTCTAAAAGATTAAAAGATTCACTAGAAGATTTTAAAAGATCTTCCTAAGAAGCAATAACGAAGTGAAGAGAGGTGACTAGATTCCAAAATTATTTATGAAAAGGACTTGCTCATAAATTGGAAATGAGAAATGAAAGAAAGAATGATGGTGAACATAAATTCCTACATCTTGTGCTTCTGCAGTAGGATTCAGATACAAGAAGCCCGAAGGTTCAAAGTTCAGTTTGGGTAATGCTGGGTTTGAGGTAGTTGTAAAACATTCAACTAGAGACGTCACAGAGAGAGAGAAAACAGAGTTGGAGTCTAAGGTTGATTAAAACCCCAGAAATAGAAGTGGAAGAGAATGCGATCTTTCAGGGTAAGGGTAGAGAAAGTAAAAAAATAAAACAATTTTAAGAAGAGCCCACCAATCAAACCTTGAGTGATTCCTGTAGAGCGGACACAGAGGAGGGACACAGAAGTAGAAAGAAAACCACGAGATTAAAATGGCACCAAAGCCAGAGAATGAGAGTGTCTGAAATAGGGTAATAGTGTTAAAAGCTTCCGGGAAGTCAAACAGAAGAGGACTGAAAAATGTCCACTTGACTTAACATGAGAAAACTGGTGGTCACACTAGCAAGAACTCTTAGTAGAGTACTGAGGACAGAAGCAGACTGGAGCGGCTCAGGGCCTTTGCGCACGCAGTCTTGTCTGCCTAGCTGGCTGACTCCTGCTCATCCATCAGTCTCAGCTTACATTTTACCCCTCAGCGAGACTTTCCCTGAGCACCCTATTAGTGAAGGGAACCATGATTCTCTTCAACAACTTGTTTCCCTCATAACACTTACCACAATTTGTAATTATGTATGTTTTATTTCTATATACCCATCTCTAAAGCAGCAATCCTATCACTTCCAGTCACTCTTCTAGTTCCAGTACCTATCATAGTACCCAGCCTCCAACAGGCACTAACAAAAACTCTGCCTTCAAAGTAATAAACTTCACTTCGTTGTGTGGGGGGAGGGGACTTTTCCTCATACTTAGTATGAGAAGCAACATGCGCAGTGGAAAGAGTACAACTTAGAAGTTACACATAATTCGAATCTCAGCTCCACTACTTACTAGCCCAATGATCTTTGGCAACCCGAAGATTGGCTTTATACTTGAAGCCCCAATTTTCTCAATTTAAAACGGTAACAATAATTCAATCCTTATGTAATTATGTGCTTTTCTAGTACACCATAGATTTTGAATGAGTGAGAGGCATTATTTGGAATAATCATGTCCTTTCCCTCCACTCAGGAGTCTGAATGAGTGAGGCTGTAAAAATGAGTTAAGTCATGGCCTTAGAAACACTGGAACATCAGAATAAGTTAAACTGTATATAAAATCTTTTTTTTTGTTTTTTTGTTTTTTGAGACGGAGTCTAGCTCTGTCGCCCAGGCTGGAGTGCAGTGGCACGATCTCGGCTCACTGCAAGCTCTGCTTCCCAGGTTCACGCCATTCTCCTGCCTCAGCCTCCCGAGTAGCTGGGACTACAGGCGCCCGCCACCACGCCCGGCTAATTTTTTCTATTTTTAGTAGAGACGGGGTTTCACCGTGTTAGCCAGGATGGTCTCGATCTCCTGACCTCGTGATCCGCCTGCCTCAGCCTCCCAAAGTGCTGGGATTACAGGCGTGAGCCACCGCGCCCAGCCCTCAGATCTTTTATTAAATGTATGCTTTTTCAGTAAGATAGGACTTCTGATCCTTCCCAAATAGCTGCTTAGAGAAAAATAAATCCATGATTAGGTACTTTTTCATACCAGCAGGTACTAATTACATTGAAATACATAAGTTCCCTTTAAAACCATGTTGTTTAAGTTTACCAGAAATTATAAAATAAACAAAACCAAAAAGATATATTAATACAATATTTCACTGTTTTTTTCTTAATTTAAAATTTTAGTATAAGTAAAAAGTAACTTCAGTATAAGTTATTAGCAAAAAATTCAGAAAGTCTTAAGACATCTCCTTAACGTTTTATAAAATAAAATATCCACAAGTCACTTCCCATAGATTAAAAAAAGCTGGAAGGTTTTATTGAATTTAAATAGCAAGGTACATGAACATACAAATGAATAAGTCATACATGAAGATACTGATATAAATCCTGCCCAAATATAATTTTTGCCTGACTGCTAAATAAAGTCATAGTCCATCTTGACTAGAATGACTAGTTTACCTTTAACTCCAGGTGGCTTAAACTATCAGTCCTTTAAGAAGCTTTACTGGTTTTTGACAATTGAACCTGCTGAGCTCACAGCACCCATGGGAGGGTCTTAGTTGCAAGTTTTACTTCTGATGCTGCTGACCACTAATACGGACTCCATTGATAATGGATTTCAATAACAGTCATCCACAGGTTAACACTAAGTATTACCCAAAACACTGCTTTAATTAAGTTAATACATGAAGGTCACAGTTTAGTAGAAAGTTTTATGAAATTTGGCTGTGCTCACAACAATAAAAAAAATGGTGTTCATCTGTACAATAACTCTTTAAATTTGCCTAGAGATATAATCCAGTTTGCTCATGGATTTATGCTGCATTTCTATTTATTTTCTAAAAGGAATTCAATTTATTAGTTCCATTCCCCCAAAATACGCACATTTCTAGCATTTCTAATAGATAGTTTCCTGACAGGCAACTCCAACCATGCTGGGTACAGAATAGGTCTGTCTACCTGGCACAAAGAGACCCCCCGCTAGAGGAAAGGAGGTTTCCACCCCCACCCCCAATTTAAATTGGAGCATTTTGATGGTGGAAAAGATTCATGCTTTGATTTGTCCATAGTTAATGTGTTAAATATTAATTTGTCTCTGAAATACTGGAATTATTTTTTCATCTTGAAAAGTATAGACACATAAATTTCACTTTCAAACCCAAACACTTTATGCATAGAAAACAAGCCAGAGAATATTTACACGAATATATGAAAGGGCAAAGCAAACACAGGTTTAAATGACTCTGTTAAAAAAAAAGATACTGTACTTTAAAACACAAATCACAGCACAGTTGACACAATTTTCTATTTAATCTGAGGTTATTTTATGGAAAAGCAAACAATGGCTGAATTCAGCTCATATACATATTGAATTTGGCAATGATTGTGTTTTTTAAATACACAACCTGACAGGCACTATGGTAGATAATAATGAATCAGCATGGGAGCCATTTAACATACTTCTTGATTAACTCATTGCCTGTCCAATTCGTACACAGACATGCTTACATGTCATAATCGTCATAATTCCCATCATCCCCACCACTAACACTACAGCGCCTTGATTAGTCCACAACTCCCAGACGAGCCATTGCTAATGCTAAATAATTCTCTTCAGCCTCCTGCTACTATTCGGCAGGATCTCCAATTAAATATACTATTAATGTGAACAAATACCTACCAGGAATCCCATCCTATTCCATTTTACCCAAAAATGCAGAGAAAATAATTTAGCCAAGCCAAAGATAATCAAAACATTTAAAATTGATACAGTATACTGTTTCTGCAAAATAATTTTTCCAAAGACAATAAAAGCAAAAAAGAAAAGGAAAAGAAATGTCTACACATCTTAAATGCTTTCTTCTCCCAGTTAGCTCTTTAATGAAAAGTCTATTGTTTTAAATTTGCATAGTAGATACATTGTATTCTTAATCTAAAAAGATCTGAAGGCTAAGTTTTATAAGAAAAGTGAGCAATAGCAAGTTTTAAAGCCATTATGCCATTTTTTAAACCCTTTGATTACCTAATTACCAGACTCCCAGATTCAAAACCATATACTAAGGCAAACGATTCCTCCCTTCCCATTAAATGCAGTACTGCAGTCACTCTTCAGAGGCTTTGCTGCAAGACTTTTTGCTGTTGATAAGGAAAGTTAATATTGAAGAATGGCAACTATAAATGCCTTTTGTAAGAATAAATTAAGAATCCTATAGATTTCCTATTGCAACCTAAATGTTTGGAAATGTTTCTGATCTAATTAAGACCAACTGTGAAACATGGACCAGGACAGCCATCATCTTAAAATATCCTTTACTAAGAAAACACAGTTTAAGAAAATGTTACTTAAATATAACATTCTCAACTACACACACAAATAAAAGGTCACCTGATACTTTTCAGTTAACACCCCAAAAAAGTTTTCCAAGCCTGACTTTAGTCATTTGTTCCTATTTGAGGATCAGTGATAGGCATCAGCTCCAAACAAGTCCATTAACAATTTTTGTGAAATTAAAAAAAAATGTTTAATTAAGAACCTTAACTCCTTTCCAAACAGAAAAAGTTTGAAAATATCCTGAAATCATGTAAAGGAGAAAAAAAATGTTTGAGGTTTTCACATTTAAGTTGCTTTCATCTCTATATACATCTAAGGTAAAACTGAAGATATACTGACAAAAATATAAATAAGTGTATGTATATACAGAGACATATGTAAATATAAAAAATGAAAAAAGATATTCCAATAATCCCATAAAATGTTGAAAAGTTTAACCCTAAGGTCCTTTATACCTTAGTCTGCATTAATGTGTTCCATTTCCATTTACCTGATCATTACCCTCCAGTTTGTTCAGCTGGAACCAACATACACTAATTACTTAGACATCACCAAGTCCTATTTGTCCTCGGACCCTCCCCAGACAGCAGGGACACGTTATCAAGGGTAGGCATAAAAAGTGATGATTGCCCTCACCTTACTGTCAATCACCCCAGAGTGCTCACAGGAAACCCCACTCAATCTCATTATAGAATCCTGAGGCTGAGACTACAGTGCGCACCAGGGATCATCCTTTCAACAGCAGGCTGCCTGGGTAAGATGTGAGTCACAGTGAATACTTCCCTAATTTTAGGTTCTTGTTTCAACATGGTAAAATCAGGTATTTCTCATTTAAATCCAACATGACTGTACACAGACAAAGCAACAAAATATGTATAGATAGGTTCAATTCAGGAACGTAGATAGAAAATACAGTCAAAGGTTGAATGATTCTGTTGATGTGCAGAATCATTTTCCTCTTTGGGAATGAAGATTCTCAACTCTTTCCATTTAACCTGATGAGATCTCATTTTTTAAAAAATATCAAAACTAATTTTAGCGGTTTGATATAAATGTGACAATATATTTTACTATTTTTGTGGAAAGACATACTAGTCTTTATACTTAAAACACTCATTTGGAGAAGTACAACAATCTTAAATTCCCAAATTCTTTGCTCCCACTATTCACCAAACTAATGAAATGGGCCCATGTGCCCATTTAGAAACTCCTAGTCACTAAAGCCATTAAACATTTCTCATTCCTTACATTTCTTATCTTCTCTGAGATACCTAAAAATCTCAGTAAATTAGAGGGAAGCAATCCTAGAATTACCTCGTCTTCTAAATCCACGTAATATTCATAAGACCCTCTTTAACAACTCAAAAATCCTCCCACATCATCCCACTGCCTAAAATCTAACAAATTTATTCCATAGACCTACCTCTTCTTGCTGACTTACAATGTATTAAAATGTATTTTAATATGTTAGGCTACTCCCCGTCAATTTTCCTCAGAATTATCTAGACTATTCTTGCATATTTATTCTTTGTCAATCTCCCCCCCAATTATGTTGTTATATTAGGATTTAATAGAAAATGTACAGAAAAGAGCATTTTTAAAAATCGGTTTCCCTATACAAAAACAAGAAGTCCTCATGTAAGTCCTAAAAATTTCATTTTAAATTCACATCATACAGTGTTTTATCATTTCCATTGCTTCTACGAGGTTACATTTCTTGTTGTATTTTCTACCTTATTGATATATATGAAGTTTATAGATTTATTTATATTTACTATTTAACCAACCACCAGAGATTTTTTCTGTTTCTAAAGAGTTATTCAGGGCCAGGTGCAGTGGCTCACGCCTGTAATCCCAGCACTTTGGGAAGCCGAGGAGGGTGGATCACCTGAGGTCAGTAGTTTGAGACCAGCCTGGCCAATATGGTGAAACCCCATCTCTACTAAAATACAAAACCTACCCAGGCGTGGTGGCAGGCACCTGTAATCCTAGCTACTCGGGAGGCTGAGGCATGAGAATTGCTTGAACCTGTGAAGCGGAGGTTGCAATGAACAAAGATGGCGCCATTGCACTCCAGCCTGGGCAACAGAGTGAGAATTTGTCTCAAAAAAAAAAAAGGAGTTATTCAGTTCATTGTATAACTAGAAACTCAATACAATCTTCTTATTTTTGCCTTTCCTATCCACCAATTTATAGCTCTTGACTAACTGTATCACCTTGTACTTCTGGAATGCTATTTTAGAACACTTGTGGCAGAGACCTCATGAATGAGATCCTTCCCTTGCTCCTTCCACCATGTGAGGACACAGCAAGAAGGCTCCATCAAAAAACTAAGAAGGGAGCCCTCACCAGGGACAACATTTAACAGTGCCTCGATCTTGACTTACCAGCCTCCAGAACTATGAGAAATAAATTCCTGTTGTTTATAAGCCACCCAGACTATGACAATCCGTAACAAGCCTGAACAGACTAGGCCAGTGACCAAGAAAAAAGGGAAGGCTCAAATGTCTAAATTCAGGAATGAAAGAGGAGACATTACTACTGACCTTATAAAATAAAAATAAGAAAATACTATACCAATAAGCTAGAAACTTTGATGAAATGGACACATTCTTAGAAAGACATAAACTACAGACACTGATTAAAGAAATAGAATATCTGAAAAAACCTACAATAAGTAAAAAGGTGGATTTAACAATCAAAAACTAACCAAAGAGAAGCCCAGATTCAGATGGCTTCACTGGTGATTTCTACCAAACATTTAAAGAAAAGTTAATACCAATTCTTCCAAAAAACTACAAGAGAGAGAAAGCTTTCCAATTCATGAGGCCAGGATCACACTAACACCAAAACCAAGCAAAGACATCATAAGAAAACTACAGACAATATCTCTTGTAAATATGAACACAAAATTAATAAAATACTAACAAACTGAATCCAGCAATATATACAAAGGATTACACAGCATGACCAAGCGGGATTAATCACAGGAATGCAAGGTTGGTTTAACATCCAAAAAAATCAATTAATGTAACAATACACCATATCAATAAAGGACAAAAACCACCTGATCACCTCAGTAAACACAGAAAAAGCATTTGAAAAAATGCAACACCTGTTCATGATAAAAATCCCTCAGTAAACTAGGAATAGCAATTAACTTCTTCCACCTGATAATGAAAGTCTATGAAAATACCAGAGCCTAAATCAAATTTAAGGGTGAAATGCTGAATGCTTTCCCCCTAAGATGAAGAACAAGACAAGGATGCCTCCTCTCACCTCTTCAACATTGTTCTGGAAGTTAAAGCCAGAGAAATTAGGCAAGAATATGAAATAAAAAGCATCCAGATGAAAAGAAGTAAAACTATCTCTATTCACACATGACATGATCTTATATAAAGAATCCTGGCTGGGCACAGTGGCTCATGCCTGTAATCCCAGCACTTTGGGAGGCTGAGGTGGGCAGATCACAAGGTCAGGAGTTTGAGCCCAGCCTGGTCAACATGGTGAAACTCCATCTCTACTAAAAATACAAAAAATTAGCCGGGTGTGGTGGCAGGTGCCTGTAGTCCCAGCTATTCAGGAGGCTGAAGCAGGAGAATTGCTTGAATCTGGGAGGCGGAGGTTACAGTGAGCCAAGATCATACCATTGCACTCCAGCCTGGGCAACAGAACGAGACTCAGTCTCGAGGAAAAAAAAAAAAAAAAAAGAATCCTAAGGCCCAGACGCAGTGGCTCACACCTGTAATCCCAGCACTTTGGGAGGCCAAGGTGGGAGGATCACTTGAGGTCAGGAGTTTGAGATCAGCCTGGCCAACATGGTGAAACCCCATCTCTACTAAAAATACAAAAAAATTAGCTGGGCGTGGTGGCGCATGCCTGTAACCCCAGCTACGCGGGAGGCTGAGGCAAGAGAATCACTTGACCCCGGGAGGTGGAGGTTGCAGTGGGCCAAGATCATGCCACGACACTCCAGCCTGGGTGACAGAGACTCCATCTAAAAAAAAAAAAAGAATCCTAAGAAATCCACTAAAAAACTATTAGAACTAATAAAAGAGTTCAGCAAGTTTACAGGAATCAAAATCATTATATGAAAATCATTTGTATTTCTATAGACTTGCAACTAATTTAAAAAATTGAAATTAAAAAACTAATTACACTTATAGTAGTACGAAACTACAAAACATTGCTGAAAGAAATCCAAGTGACCTAAATATGGAAGAATATCACATGTTCATGGATAGGAAGCCTTAAAAATGTTGAGATAGCTATACACTCCAAAATGATCTACAGACACAATGCAATATGAATCAAAATCCCAACTGGTTACATTCTTGCACTAGAATTGTCTTCTCTTCATAAACTATTCTCCACAAATCTTCCCAGAGAATAATAAGTGTGCTTTCCTAGGGCCTGGAAAATGAAACATAAAAAAAAATTCATGACTTAATAAGACGCTTAACTCGCATTTTGCTTTCTCCCGCCCTGACCAATTCCCATTGGAGTATTTTATACTGCTTCCCTGTAGCCTCATCCCCTGGATTCAGGCACATTAATCTCATCGTTATAAATGAACTGTTTTCCTAGGGAAAGCCTGACTTTAAGACTGCTCTAGATCAGTCTTTATTTCTCAAAGAAATTAAGCGAATTTCCTCAACAGAGAATAGGATGTCAGATTGTTTTAAGACAAACCAACAATAAGCCAACTAAATAACCTGCAAATCCTCCTTAGAAACATCTAAAGACCTAGATTAAATATAACAAACATCCTTCAAATGAAGAGCTTGGCTCACAAAAAAACTACAAGGGATGAAAAACAAAGAAAAAGGAAGCAGGGCACAACGGCATGTGCATGTAGTCCCAGCTACTCAGGAGGCTGAAGCAGGACGATCACTTGAACCCAGGAGTTCATGGCTATAGTTTGATATGATCACACCACTGCACTCCAGCCTGGGCAACAGAGCAAGGCTCTGTCTCAAAAAAAAAAAAAAAAAAAAAAAGTCATCTGAAAATCTGGCTGGGCACAGTGGCTCAAACCTGTAATCCCAGCACTTTGGGAGGCTGAGGCGGGTGGATCACCTGAGGTCAGGAGTTCGAGACCAGCCTGGCCAACATGGTGAAACCCTGTCTCTACTGAAAATTCAGTAGTTTGGTGATGCATGCGGGTAAGCCCACTACTTGGGAGGCTGAGGCAGGAGAATCGCTTGAACCCAAGAGACGGAGGTTGCAGTGAGCTGAGATTGCGCCATTGCATTCCAGCCTGGACAACAAGAGCAAAACTCCGGCTCAAATAAATAAATAAATAAATAAATAAATAATATAAAAATGAAAATCAGTCTGTATCCACAAGAGCCAGTCTTGGAGAGTGAAGGTGGGAATCTCAATAATCTAAAAGATTGGGTTTTAACGATCAGAGAAAGAAAACAGATCCCGTGTGAGTTGGAGGTTTGAAGGAAACCCTTCTGTCTAAAGCCAGGAGGCTCAAAGATTACATTCTCAGTGAAAGGTTGTGGGGGAGGAATGAACCTACTAAATAGAGAGGATAAACCCTATGTTCGTATCTCTGTGGTTCAAAGTAAAGGAAAATGTCTCTAGATATTAGAAACCATGAGCCTATTCAACAGGTGTGTATCTGTGTGTGTGCAATCTCATTTTGTTCTTCCCATTATCTTCAAAATTTGACAATCTTTATGCCAAAAATTTAATATAAAAATTAGTCCCAGATGAGTGATACCCTGGAGGGTGTGATGGAAACAAATATAACACCTATCCTACCTGGCCAAATCCATAACCCAAACCATCTTGAAATTCAACAACAAAAGCACCAAACATAAAATCACACGCCAAAATTTAAACATGCGAGGAAACAATATGTTATGAGGAAGAGTCAGTAATAGAAATAAACACCCACAAACTTGAAATAATACAACAATATGATAGATTCTTTAAATTAAATATGCTAAAAATAAATATACTAAAGGTCTCAAATACATAAGAAAAAAGATAATACATAAAAACAGGCAGATTCAAAAAGGAGCAGAAAATCAACAGCTTACTCCACAGACAGCAAAAAAGACAAATGCAACCAAAGTAATCAGGCTCAGGCAATTTTCATTATCGATGCAAAAACATTAGATGAGAGGTGGTTGAGGGACAAAATATTCACAAGGATTCAAAAACTCACCCCAAAAATTATTTAATAAAAAAAAAGAAAACGTACCATTATAATCGGAAGACCTGGTGAAACCAAATAATCATACTTAGCATAACAACAGAACAATTCAACATTAAGAACCTCTTGTTATGATATTACTATTAAAAAAAAATAACATTACTGGCTGGAGTACCGTGGCTCACGCCTGTAATCCTAGCACTTTGAGAGGCCAAGGCAGGAGGATCTCTTGAGCCCAGGAGTTCAAGACCAGCCTGGGCAAGATGGTGAAACCCCCATCTCTACAAAAAATACAAAAATTAGCCAGGCGTGGTGGCATGCACCTGTAGTCACAACTACTTGGGAAACTAAGGTGGGAGGATCGCTTGTGCCCAGGAAGTCAGGCTGCAGTGAGTTATAATGTCATCACTGCACACCAGCCTGGGCAACCGAGAGACCCTGTCTCAAAAAAAAAAAAAAGAAAGAACATCACTTATGAAGTAGTCTTGTCAAATATTTAATTTGAATCTATTCATGAGAAAATAATCATACAAAGCCAAAACATCTAAAAGCCAACATAATAAAAATCAAACAATAAAGGGGGAGGATAGGGGCACTATTTTAGATTAAGAGACTAAAGAGGTATAATAACCAAATGTAACTCATGAACCTTGATTGAACTGTGGATCAAAGAAAAATATTAAAAAAGGACAACTGGGGTCAACTGGAGAAACCTGAACGTGGTATGCATATTATATGATATTATAGAATAATGAGTTATTTTCTTAGGTTTCATAAGGTATTATAGATAGGTAGAAAACCATACTTATTACTGCGAGATGAATAGTATTTACAGGTAAAATGCCACAATGTCTGTAACTTATTTTCTTTTTTTCTTTTTTTTTTTTTTGAGATGGAGTCTTGCTCTGTCGCCCAGGCTGGAGTGCAGAGGCACGACCTCGGCTCACTGCAAGCTCTGCCTCCCGGGTTCACGCCATTCTCCTGCCTCAGCCTCCCAAGTAGCTGGGACCACAGGCACCCACCACCACGCCTGGCTAATTTTTTGTATTTTTAGTAGAGACGGGGTTTCACCGTATTAGCCAGGATCGATCTCCTGCCCTCATGATCTGCCCGCCTCAGCCTCCCAAAGTGCTGGGATTACAGGCATGAGCCACTGCGCCTGGCCTCTTTTTTTTATTTTTTCCTGTCCAAGGGATTCTTTTTAATGCTGCTTTTTTTTTTTTTTTATACTTTAAGTTCTAGGGTACATGTGCACAATGTGCAGGTTTGTTACATAGGTATACATGTCTCATGTTGTTTTGCTGCACCCATCAACTCGTCATTTACATTAGGTATTTCTCCTAATGCTATCCCTCCCCCATCCCCCCACCTCACGACAGGCCCCAGTGTGTGATGTTCCCTGCCCTGTGTCCAAGTGTCTTCATTGCTCAATTCCCACCTATGAGTGAGAACATGTGGTGTTTGGTTTTCTGTCCCTGTGATAGTTTGCTGAGAATGATGGTTTCCAGCTTCATCCCTGTCCTGTAACTTACTTTCAAATTGTTTAGCCAAAAAAAAAAAAAATGTGCACACACAATGTACATATGGATACAGATATAAAGCAAACAAGCCAAAATGTTAACAATTGGTGAATCTAGGTGAAGGGTATACAGAGACCCTTATACTGGTATATAACAGTAAACTGATACCAATATACTGGTACTACTTTTCTAATTTTTTTCATTATGTTTGAACAAATGCTTCAGAAAAAAATATAAATGAATGACCAATAACACAAAACAGTACTCAACATCAGTATTCATCAGGAAAATCTAAAATTAAAAACACAATGACATACTGCTTCACAACCACTTAAAAATAAAACACAAAATCAAATGGACTGAAAACACCAAGTGTTGGCAAGGACACAAAAGCACCCTGACCTCAAACATTTCTGGAGGGAGTAAAACATGATACAACCATGAAGGAGAACTGTTTAGCAGCTTCTTCTAAATTTAAACATGCATGTATTTATTCTAGGCATCAGCAAAATACTGCCTACCCACTGGCCAAATCTGATCCAAGGGCTGTTTCTGCACAGCTCTCAAGCTAACAATAGTTTTCACATTTTTAAAGTGTTGTTAAAACAAAACAAAAAGAAGCATATGTAACAGAGACCACAGGGGCCTGCAAAATCTAAAATATATTTGCTATCCAGACAAAAATGTATTTACTTTCCAACAAAAAAAGGTTGCCAACTCCTTATCTACCCTAAGACCCAGCTACTCCACTCCTAGATATTTACCGCAAAAAAATCAAAATTATGTTCACAAAAAGACATGCAAAAGTTATACTTACAAAAATCTTGTTCATGGTAGCTAAAAATTGGGGAAGGGGGGTAATTTGACCAGCTCATCCTAAAATTCACATGGAAGAGCAAAGGACCAAGAATACTGAAGATAATTTTGAAGAACATGTTGGAGGGAAGGGACCAACAGAGGTAAACTGCATAATCATCTCTAAAAGCCAACATTTTTCTATCAAACATTAATTGTTCGCAAGTTAGCTGGCTTTCCTTCCTTGTGTGACTTATCAGTTAATATGTGCAGTATCCATTCATCTTTTTCCTTGCATAATTATCTTAAAAATTAATTGTTTATAATAGACAATGAATAGCTTTCGCAATCAATTGTTGCAGTATTTTCCTACTGGAATAGTATTTACATTTCCACATGTGAAATTAACATACAAAGCCTATACAGTTTTTTACTACAAGTTACATTTAAAATGCTCACCTCTTGAAAACAAACATACAAAAATTAATACATCTGAATAGCATGGCTTTTTCATATTACTGATATTATAAAGCTGATTAGCTATGATAGTAACCTATGTGATCACGTGCTGAGGAAGCAAAAAATGCTGTTATAGGAATTCACCTTTTCAGCCTCCTTGAGACTGAAACAGAAACCACATAGCAGATTTGACCCTACTGTTGAGGTTTAAATGAAACTTTTGACATTCCCACCATCATTATCCTGCTTTTACTTATAGTATCTTTCTAGAAATTGACTTAAAGTAGGTCATAGTAAGAGAAAGTTTTGACTGAGTGTGCAATTGCTTCCATTGCGGGGTCTGGTAAATTTTATTATAAATTATGTATCATAATCTCTGGTATATTCCCTACTGCTTTCAGCCAGAAGTGGTGAAAAGTCTCTAAAACGTAAAACTACCACATCTGCTTCAGGGAAGGTACAAATGAGAAAAACATAACAACAATTCTTTTGAAACCACTTTTGCAAAGTCTGAAAAGTCTACCTGTAGATCTGAATACAATCGTGCACCATATGACATCTTGGTCAGTAATGTACTGCAACTACATTTCAGCTCCAATAATGGAGCTGAAAAATTCCTATTTGCCTAGTGATGTCTTTTTTTATTTTTGTGGGTATACAGGAGGTGTATATGTTTATGGAGTACACGAAATATTTTGATACAACCATACAACATATAATAATCACATCAGGATAAATGGGGTAGCCATCATCTAAATCATTCATTTATTTGTGTTACAAGCATCCCAATTCTATTCCCTAAATTATTCTAAAATGTACCACAAATTACTGCAGACTGCAGTCACCCTGTGGTGCTATCAAATACAAGATCTTATTTATTCCATCTAACTATATTCTTGTACCCATTAATCATCCCCACCCCTCTGCTCCATACACCCTGCCAAGCCTCTGGTAACCATCCTTCTACTCTCTATCTCTATGCGTCCAATTGTTTTCATTTTTAGCTCCCACAAATGAGTGAGTACATGCAAAACTTGTCTTTCTGTGCCTGGCTTATTTCACTTAACATGTCCTCCACCAGTTCCATCCATGCTATTGCAAATGACAAGATCTCATTCTTTTCTATGGCTGAATGGTACTGTACATATGTACATCTTCTTTATCCATTCATCTGTTGATGGACACTTAAGTTGCCTCTAAATCTTGGCTATTGTGAAAAATGCTACAATAGACATGGGAGTGCAGATATCTCCTCCATATACCAATTTCCCAGGTGCTAGGTGTACACCTAGCAGCAGATGTACATCTAGCAGCCGGATCATATGATAGTTTTAGTTTTTTGAGAAACCTCCATACTGTTCTTTATAGTGGTTGTATTAATTTACATTCCCACCAACAGCGTATGAGGGTTCTTTCTGTACATCCTTGACAGTAGTTGTTATGTCTTTTGGATAAAAGCCATTTTAACCGGGGTAAGATTTTATCTCATTGTACTTTTGATTTGCATTTCCGTAATGATCAATAATGTCGAGCACCTTTACATATACCTGTTTGTGATTTGTATGTCTTCTTTTGAGAAATGTCTATTCAGATCTTTTGCCCCTTTTTATTTTCCTTTGGACATCGTCTCGCCTGGTCGCCCAGGCTAGAGTGCAGTGGCACGATCTTGGCTCACAGCAACCTCCACCTCCCAGGTTCAAGCTTCCTGCCCCAGTCTCCAAGTAGCTGGGACTACAGATGTGTGCCACCACACGTGGCTAATTTTTGTATTTTTAGTAGAGACAGGGTTTCACCATCTTGGCCAGGCTGGTTAAACATGCATTTATTTATTCTAGGTCTCAAACTCATGACCTCAAGTGATCTGCCCGCTTGGCCTCCCAAAGTGCTGGGATTATAGGCGTGAACCACAGCACCTGGCCATTTTGCCCATTTTTTAATCAAATTACTAGATCTTTTCCTATAGAGTTGTTTGAGCTCCTTATACATTCTGGTTACTAATCCCTCATCAGATGGGTAGTTTGCAAATATTTTCTCCCATTCTGTGGGTTGTCTCTTCATTTTGTTGTTTCCTTGGCTGTGTAGAAGCTTTCTAACTTGATGTGATCCCGTGCCTATTGATGTCTTGATGTGCCTGATCGTCTGCAGGTCTAGGCTAATGTGTGCATTTGAGTCTTTGTTTTTACCAAAAAAGTTCAAAAAGTCAAAAATAAATGAAAAATAAAAAACTTTAAAAACAGAAAAAAGCTTATAAAATAAGGATATAAAGAAAACATTTTTGTACAGTTATACAGTGTTTGCATTTTATGCTGTTTTATTATTAAAGAGTCAAAGAGTAAACCCGGGCGTGGTGGCTCACGCTTGTGATCCCAGCACTTTGGGAGGCCGAAGCAGGTGGATTACCTGAGGTCAGGAGTTCAAGACCAGCCTAGCCAACACGGTGAAACCCCATCTCTACTAAAAATACAAAAATTAGCCGAGCATGGTGACACATGCCTGTAATCCTAGCTACTGGAGAGGATGAGGCAGGAGAATGGCTGGAACCTGGGAGACAGAGGTTGCAGTGAGCCAAGATTGCGCCACTGCACTCTAGCTTGGCCAACAGAGCAAGACTCTGTCTCAAAAAAAAAAGAAAGAGTCAAAGAGTAAAGACAAAATTTAAAAGTTTATAATTTAAAAAAGTTATGATATGCTAAGGTTAATTTATTATTGAAGAAAGAAAACTATTTTTCTATAAATGTAGTGTAGCCTAAGTGTACAGTGTTTATGAAGTCTACAGTAGTGACAGTAATGTCCTAGGCCTTCGATCACTCCCTGACTCACCCAGACCAGCTTCCAGTCCTGCAAGCTCCATTCATTTTTTATCTTTTATACTATATTTTTACTGTACCTTTTCTGTGTTTAGATATACTTTTATACACAAATACTTACCATTGTGTTACAATTGCCTACAGTATTTAGTACAGTCACATGCTGTACAGGTTTGTAGCACAGGAGGAATAGGCTATACCATATAGGTGTGTACTAGGCTGTATCATCAAGGTTTGTGTAAGTACATTCTGTGATGGTCACACAATATTGAACTCACCTAACGATGCATTTCTCAGAACATATCCCTGTCATTAATCGATGGACCCTACCAAAGGGTCCCATTATGAAAAGTAATATGAGACAATGAGAAACAATGCTTGCATTAGTATTCAACTACTTATATTTCATGCCATAAAGATTTAATAATTTACATTCTTTCCCCATGGGATTTTTTTCTACTCATTCATAACATTACTACTAAAAAAATCCCTGCTGTGGGCCAGGCGTGGTGGCTCACGCCTGTAATCCCAGCACTTTGGGAGGCCGGGGCAGACAGATCACCTAAGGTCAGGAGTTCAACACCAGCCTGGCCAACATGGTGAAACCCCATCTCTACAAAAATACAAAAATCAGCCAGGCATGATGGCAGGTGCCTGTAATCCCAGCTACTCAGGAGGCTGAGGCGGCAGAATCGCTTGAACCCAGGAGGCAGAGGTTGTAGTGAGGTGAGATCACGCCACTGCACTCCAGCCTGGACAACAAAGCAAGACTCTGTCTCAAAAAAAAAAAAAAGGCCTGCTGTTGTTAAAAGTGCCAAATAAAAGTATATCTGCTTTATGCTAAACCTTCTTTTGTTTGTATCCAATTAGCATTAGCCTATCTTTCATTTTTGTCAAACTTTCAGCTGAACACGTTGAAGCATTTAGGAAAGGTTAAACAATTGTAGCATTCCCTTAGTGATACTGAAGTTATGCTGCGGGAAAGTGCTCTCATAAGGGAGCATTGTGTAAACATTTCATTAATCTTTGACTCAAACTTTCTCATGCTTTGCTTAAATCTACTTGGTGACCAGCAATCAGCCTGGCAATTTTTCTGTCTAAGTTTTTAAAGCTATGAAAAGAAAATACTTAAGAGACATATAGAAGATACTGTGATACTGTCATTTTGCTTAACACAACAGTGAACAAGTAAACAGTTTTTAAACTTGAATGTATCTTGTGCAGGCCAAGAAAAAAAGCCTGTATGTCTCACTTTTTCTGCCTGACCCAAAATTAAGTCCTGATTTAAACAAAGCAAAAACATACTTACAGAACTAGCATCAACATCACTGTGGATGGCAACTGTCTTAATGCCCATCTTCTTGCAAGTTCTAATAACCTATTTTAAAATATATTAATGTCTATTAATAGTGATTCACACTTAAAAGGGTTTAATAATAAACAATTTCATAGAGTAAAATGGAAAATAAGACAAAAATTCTACTCACCCGACACGCAATTTCTCCTCTATTAGCAATAAGAATTTTATCAAAAGTCTGAAGAGAGAAAAAACACATTCATTTGAAATTTACTCTTAAACCAATGGTTTAAGACCAAAAAACATCAAGATTTTCCAACATTAACACTGAATATAATCCTAATAAACATTACTTCCTAGAGTAACATTAAATACTATATTACTTAGAGTAATATTAAATGTACTATAAATACTTAGGGTAATATTAAAGTAGGTTATTAAATAGTATAATCGTTTACAACCAGGGAACTACAAAATTCATCTGATATGATCGGCTTCTATAATTACTTTGTTAAAGCATAGTAGGTTAATGTATTCACAATGGGGGTATTTACATATTCTGTAGCCAAAAGAAAATCTTCAAATGATATTTCAGACACTAAAAGACTTTGGTCAAGCCCGGGCGCAGTGGTTCATGCCTGTAATCCCAGCACTTTGGGAGGCCGAGGCAGGTGGATCACGAGGTCAGGAGCTCGAGACCAGCCTGACCAACACGGTAAAACCCCATCTCTACTAAAAATACAAAAAGGCTGGGCACGGTGGCTCACGCCTGTAATCCCAGCACTTTGGGAGGCCAAGGTGGGTGGATCACGAGGTCAGGAGATCGAGACCATCCTGACCAATATGGTGAAACCCTGTCTCTACTAAAAATACAAAAAAAAAAAAAAAAAAAAAAAAAAGGAGCTGGGTCTAGTGGTACGCGCCTGTAATCTCAGCTACTCGGGAGGCTGAGGCAGGCGAATGGCTTGAACTCGGGAGACGGAGACTGCAGTGAGCTGAGATTGCGCCACTGCACTCCTGCCTGGCGACAAAGCGAGTCTCCATCTCTAAATAAATAAATAAATAAATAAATAAGTAAAATACAAAAATTAGCCGGGGTGGTGGTGCATGCCTGTAATCCCAAGTGCTGGTAACCCCAAGTAATCTTAGCTACTTGGGAGGCTGAGGCAGGAATCACTTGAACCTGGGAGGCGGAGGATGCAGTGAGCTAAAATCGTGCTACTGCACTCCAGCCCGGGTGACAGAGCAAGACTCCGTCTCAAAAAAAAATTTTTTTAATTACAAAACAAAAAAAAAACACTTTGGCCAAAATTACTTGACAATTTATTTTCTAAATTCTGGGAAATTCTAAGTGTCATGAGTTGTTTTCAAAGGAAAGTCTGATACTAAGTAAGTATAATTTATCTGCCATCTCTGTTGGGACAGGGCATATTTTCAGTAACTCAGAATAGGTACCAATTGTGCATATATCCAAAAATGCCCAGACTAAGCAGATTACACCATTTGAATACAATGTTAAGTTTGAATAAACACCAAATTTTGAAGCAGCTGAGACCAAACGGTAGAGAAGTTGTATATCCTGTGTTTATCTAGAGACCTAAACCCAAGTCCAGCTTTGCCACTAATGACCTATTTAAGTAAATCAATCTCTGTAGGCCTTGATTTCCACATAAACTGGTAGCACTCAAATGGAAAGTTATTTAGTAAGGTTTTCTTCCTACTCTAAAATTGTACAAGCTAATCGTTTTTAAAAACACACCATTCCAAGTAATTTGGATGTAACACACATTAGCACACGGTAATTTCTGTATTTGTGAATTATTTTTAAGTTCAATGGAACTACAGAAAAAAAGTGTTAGTTATATTTCTAAAAGAAGAGTTAGAGTTATATATGATCTTTTAAAAAGTACTCTTATATAACCTAGAGCAGTTTGTTTGCTGGTTTGTTTTTTGAGATGGAGTCTCACTCTGTCGCCCAGGCTGGAGTGCAGTGGTACGATCTCAGCTCACTGTAACCTCCGTCTCCCAGGTTCAATATATTCTCCTGCCTCAGCCTCCTGATAGCTGGGATTACAAGTGCGCACCACCAAGCCCAGCTAATTTCTTTGTATTTTTAATAGAGATGGGGTTTCCCCATGTTGGTCATGGCTGGCCTCGAACTCCTGACTTCAGGTGATACGCCTGCCTCGGCCTCCCAAAGTGCTGGGATTACAAGCCTGAGCCACCACGCCCGGCCTAGAGCAGTATTTTAACATACAGGAAAAAGTTCAGAATCTCAGAAGTGAAAAAAGCTTGCTAGGTCTTGGTTTAACCTTTACATCATATATGTCTTAACTCCACCAACCCAAGGCAAGCCCCTGCCTTAAAAATAGGTAAACTTCTAATGTGATAAAACTCGAAGCCACTCAGAGCCTTGCTCACACCTCAGGTCTGAGAATGCAAAATCATCTACTTTTCTGTATTTAAATGGTTATGGTAAACCCCTCTTAAGCAGTAAGCATATCCTGAGAACATAATGTTTACACTTTCTTAAATGGGTTTTAAAATGTGATGTTAATATTAACTGTGAAACAGACCACATCTGATAATCACCACAAACACCACTCCTAGAAATTATATATTAAGCAATTGTTACAGCGAATACAACAAATCATGATAACACTGGAAGAATTAAGTAAGAATCCCCATTCTAATTTCTGTTCAAGCAGCAGAATGGTCATTAGGAGTCAGTCTGCAGCCAAGCCACCCAGGCTGAACTCCCAACATTCTATGTTCTCCTCCTGTGTGTCCTGCTATGAACAAGTCACCCTTCTTGCCTCTCATTTCCTAGTATGTAAAATAAGGGTAAAAACAGCACCTGCCACAAGAGATTATGAGAATGATTTGAATTAACACTCTTAAAGTGTTTAGAATAATGTCTAGCATGTAATATATACTCATTCAGCATTAGCTATGGCTACTGTTCTTTACCCCTTTGGGCTACATGCCAGACTGTTACGAATTTAGGAGTGTGCCCCTATCTGTCTAACTGGGGAAAAGCTATAACAAAACAAATACCTGCACCTGACACATCTTCTCTGTTAAGGGCTATTAATGTATTACCAATTAGTGCATAAAACCCAATAAAACTAATCATATCAATTAATCTTCCATACATAAAATTTTCTTTTAAATAAATCATAGATGCATACAATTCAGAATTTTTAAAGTACAAAAGGGGATACACTGAAGAGACACCCAAGTCCCTGCCCAAAAGGCAACCACTGTTACTGGTCTCCTATATATTCTTCCAGGTAGGCTATGCCTATAAAAGAATATGCATACAAATCAATTAAACCCAACCTTAAAACCACCCCTCTGCATCAACAATTACAGGTAAATATCAAGTGCATTTGGCAACTTCAAAGTAAAATATGGCACAAACACAACAAATTGTGTTAAGTGCTCTAATAAGGCTTTGTGCAGGATGCTACACACAGAGAAGGGAGCACATGAACAGCATGTGTAAAGGCCGTGACACTGGAAGAAGAGGGTAGCACTAAAGAACTACAAGGAATTCTCAATATGACTGAAGCGCATGGTATGCTTAGGAGAGTTGTAGCAAATAAAGCTAGGATAAAAAAAAGTCCAGATGATGGAAGGACTCATATGCCATTCAAGGAACCGGGACTTGATCCTATATGTGGAGAGTCACTCATAAGGCACCCTGAAGACACTCAAGAAAAAACAACTATAAATTAGGATCCTGGATCCTTGAAGATAGATGAGATTTCAGGTACCAGAAGAGATAATGAAGAACTTTGGCAGTAGCTGCTCTATGACTGTAATAATAATGTCATCTGAAGTAAAAGATTTCCTAAGGATCTTTTTTGTTGTTGTTATTTTTCTCTTAACCCATTCTCTCTCTACCCCTCCTTCTTCCTTTCCCTTCCCTAGGTTTAGATGCTCTCTCCCAGGCTCTAACTCCATAGCTAGCACCACACTCCATTCAGAGACCAAGAGGACGGAGCTGGCCCTGCACTGGGTACTTGTTGAAATGACGGCAGAACTCTGGACACTGGGTCACTTGCCCAACTCTTCTGAGAAAGGATACAGCACAATGGGTAAGTCCACCAGCTCTGGAAAAGGACAGGCATGAGTTTACACCCAGCTACTCACTATCCATGGGCTTTGAGTCTTGCTTTCCAAATGTGCAAAACTCAGTTAAGGACATTAAGCAGCCGACATTTAGGACATGTTTTGTATACAGCAGGCACTGTGATGAATCCCTTCTGTGCATTATCTCATCTATCAGGTAATGGCTATGACAACAATATTTAGCATAATAATCCCACGAAGTCAGTTCTGATAATATCTCCGTTTTACAAATAAGAAAACTAAGGCTTGATGAGGCCAAATCACTTGCCTTAAATCACTTACAAAGTTCACTAGTGGTAAAGTCAGAGAGTTCACATCCAGGTATTCATGTCAGAAATATCATGATATAATGTGATCAGAGTATAACAATGCAAGCTCTAAACACTATGTTATTAATAACACCTAAGATCACTTTTTTTTTTCTTAAGAGACGGGGTTTTGCTCTGTTACCCAGGTTGATATGGAGCTCTTGGTCTCAAGGAATCCCGTGTCTCAGCCTCCCAAAGCACAGGGACTGTAGGCGTAAGCCACTGAGCCCAGCCAGTTCACATTAGTGTGAAAGGAACAACATAGTACTGCACTGGCTCACACTAACTTAAGGCCAACTGAAACTTAATGTTCTTGATCCAAGCAAGCTACCATAAGTTAAATCTTCCTTATTCTCATGAACATACATAAGACAACAAGTTAGCTTGTTAAAACTCAAGTTTAAAAAAATAACGTTTTCAGTAATGATTCAATTTCACCTGGATAATTTGCACATGATATAAGTCACTGATAAAATGTGCAATAAGAAATGAGTTAATAACAGATTCAAACGAGAATCAATTTATTTAACAAATATGTATTACACCAAAGACCAAGTCTACTTGCACTTGGGACAGTAGGTATAAACAAACCAGGTCAGTATTTAATGAATGGTTACAAGGACAGCAGGAATCCAGGAAGGAGAAAGGTCTGATTAAGTGCAGCCCTCAAGTGAAGGGTGAAGCGACCAACTTAGTCTGAACATGTACCTGTACTATGAATAGGTGCCAAAGAATATTCATCACTCACTGAGGGAAACAGTTTCTCCACAGTCACCTTAGGCAAGGGCACAGCAAAGGAGACGGCAAAGATAGCAGGGAGCAGAATTGATTTCAGAATTTATGACGAAACATGCTTAGTGAATTCCAAGGAGATTCCACTTCTACACCCTTTATCCCTCGTATCTCTTTAAATGTGCTAAACCTGGGCCAGGCACGGTAGCTCACACCTACAATGCCAGCACTTTGGGAGGTGGAGGCAGGTGGATCACCTGAGGTCAGGAGTTCAAGACCAGCCTGGCCAACATGGTGAAACTCCATCCCTACTAAAAATACAAAAAAAAAATTAGCCGGATGTGGTGGTGTGTGCCTGTAATCCCAGCTACTCGTGAGGCTGAGGCAGGAGAATCGCTTGAACTCGGAAGGTGGAGGTTGCAGTGAGCCAAGATCATGCCACTGCACTCCAGCCTGGGTGACAGAGCGAGACTCTGTCTCAAAAATAAATAAATAAATGTGCTAAACCCAGACGGTCACACACATTTATTTATTTTTAGTAATTACCAGTGGTCACCAATGTGGGAGATCAGTTAGCTATTTCTGTAACTTCACTATGAGGTTATAATGAAAGCAAGTACCAGACCAAACTCTGTCCACACATACAAACATTTATTAACACATAAAAAGAATCATAAAACCTGCTTGATAAGTTCAGTGAAATCCTAACTTCCTGTACTTTGTAAGGCTCCAAAAGACTGCAAGAAAGGCTCACCATAGGCAAAAAAAAACAATATTCTGATTTGGCTAACCATACTGTCAGACTAAGCCACCAAGAATCCACCAGACAAGTGGCTGAACACAGAACTATTCATTTAGGGATCGGGCCCGAGTATTATCCTTAAAGGTAAAGAATTAAAGGCCAACTACATTATTATATTCTAATAGTACAAAGGCACAGAATTTCCCTAAATAGCCAATAACATATATTGACGAATATCACAAACTTCCTCAATGACAGCCCATTTCTTTTTTTCTTTTCTTTCTTTTTTTTTTTTTGAGACAGGATCTCGCCCTGTAGCCTAGCAGTCTGGAGTACAGTGGTGTAATCATGGCTCACCGAAGTCCTGACTTCCTGGGCTCAAGTGATCCTCCCACCTTAGCTTCCTGTGTAGCTGGAACTACAGGTGCACGCCACCACATCCAGCTAATTTTTGTGGGTTTTTTTTTTTTTTTTTTTTTTGGTAGAGACAGGGTTTCGCCAGGCTGGTCTCAAGCAATCCACTGGCCTCGAACTCCCAAAGTGCTGGGATTACAGGCGTGGGCCATCACACCTGGCTGATAGCCCACTTCTAATAGTTATTACACTAATGAGGAAGGCTACCAGTGTTTATAAGGAGAAAGATGGCTGAACCGTTTGTAGTATTCCACCCCTCTAGAATGTGGCCTCTTCAACAAATGTTAGTTAACCACTCTTAAGAGTGTAGCCACTTAGGATAGCTGATTACTTCGAGATTGGAATGCAACACATGGATACATGAACCCCAAAGCATATCACCTATGATGAAGATTTTAAATTAAACTACAGCTTTCATAACAGGGAGTTTATCATAACTAATTCAACAGACCTGCACTATCCAATATAGTAGCCACTGGCCACATGAGATTATTGGGCTCTTCAAATGTGGCTAATCAAACTGAGATATGCCAGAGGTGTAAAATATACACTGGATTTAGAAGACTTAGGGCCCAAAAAAAAGAATCTAAGGTGTCTTGTTAATACTTTTTATACTGATTATGTACTTAAATAACATTTTAGATATTGAAATATTATTAATTTCACCTGTTTACTTTTTTTTAATGTGGCTATTAGAAAATTGAAAATTGGCCAAGCGCAGTGGCTCATGCCTGTAATCCCAACACTTTGGGAGGCTGAGGCAGGAAGACATTTGAGGTCAGGAGTTCGAGACCAGCCTGCCCAACATGGTGAAACCCTGTCTCTACTAAAAATACAAAAATTAGCTGGGCATGGTGACACACACCTGTAATCCCAGCTACTCGGGAGGCTGAGGCAGGAGAATTGCTTGAACCTGGGAGGCGGAGGTTGCAGTGAGCCAAGATCACGCCACTGCACTCCAGCCTGGGTGACAGAGCAAGACTCCATCTCAAAAATAAAAAAAAAAAAGAAAATTGAAAATTACATTTGCCCTGTGTATTAATTGGTTTTTACATTGCTATGAAGATACTACCCAAGACTAGGTAATTTATAAACAAAGGTTTAATTGACTCCCAGTTCCGCACGGCTGGGGAGGCTTCAGGAAACTTACAATCATGGCAGAAGGAAAGCAGGCACCTTCTTCACAAGGCAGCAGGGGAGAGTAGTGCAAAGGAGGAACTTCCAAACACTTGTAAGATCTTAAGATCCTGTGAGAACCAACTCACTATCATGAGAAAAACATGGAAGAAACTGCCCCCATGATCCAGTCACCTCCCTCCCTCAACACATGGGGATTACAGGTCGAGATGAGATTTGGATGGGGACAGAGCCAAAGCATATCATCCTGCAACTGTGTTTCACATTGTATTTCTACTGAACTGAAGATATGTAGACTCTTTCTTCCTCCAGGCCTCCAGATTCAAAAGAATCTGGAAAGCAGTATTGTGCACTTCAGCACATGATTCAGAAGATACCTCAGACATGTCATTCTCAAATAATCATTCCTGTCAGTTGTATTTTGATGACATTCACCTTGAACAATCCCTTCTTAACCAAAACTCCCACCCACTTCGATGCCTTCATTGCCATGAAGGCATGAAACCATATTTTATTTCCAATCACTTCTCCTAGTCCCTACGAGGCTCAAACATTATCGTAATAGCATTTTAATTAGAAACCCCTTGTCCTGAAATTTATAATATACAAAATTACCTTCAATCTAAATCAATCATATAGGCCGGGCACAGTGGCTCACGCCTGTAATCCCAGCACTTTGGGAGCCCGAGGCAGGCAGATGACCTGACGTCAGGAGTTTGAGACCAGCCTGGCCAACATGGTGAAACCCTGTCTCTACTAACAAACACAAAAATTAGACGGGTGTGGTGGGGCACACCTGTAATCCCAGCTACTCAGGAGGCTGAGACAGGAGAATCTCTTGAAGCCGGGAGGTGGAGGTTGCAGTGAGCTAAGATCACACCACTGTACTCCAGCCTGGGCAAAAGAGCAAGACTCCGTCTCACAAATAAATAAATAAATAATATAAATATTAAGTAAATGAGGCCAGGTGCACTGTGGCTCATGCCTGAAATCTCAGCACTTTGGGAAGCTGAGGCAGGTGGATCACCTGAGGTCAGGAGTTCGAGACCATCCTGGCCAACATGGCAAAATCCCATCTCTACTAAAAATACAAATGTTAGCCGGGTGCAGTGGTGGGCGCCTGTAATCCCAGCTACTCAGGAGGCTGAGGTGGGATAATTGTTTGAACCTCAGAGGCGTACGTTGCAGTGAGCCTAGATCACACCACTGCACTCCAGCCTGGGTGACAGAGCGTGACTCTATCTCAAAAAAAAAAGTATTAAGTAAATGAAAGAAAAACTCAATAGTTTAATTAAATCTCTCAACTGCCCAGTCTTTAAGAACAAGTGTTTTCTCAGTTATTCTGCTGAAAACAAAGGAAACATATTGTAAATGCATTCAATTTTTGCTAAAGATATAAATACAAAATTAAAAAGATTCAGACTGTGGCCCACAATGAAAAACAGAATACCTAAAGACTGAGCACCTATAGAAACATATAATGCTAGAGTGATCAATGACCGCACAGCCTTAACAAAATCTCATCTGTCCACTGAACACAGTGTGGAGACAAGAAAGTAAAACCATGATAAGTTAGTTGTTGAGAGTATCTTTTAAATACTTACTTTTTCATTAGGATCATATCCCACTGAACCAAGATTACGGGACACCATTAAGCACTGTCTTGAATAGTATGGAACATGCTACAAAAAAAGGAAAGCAAAATAAGTTGCAAATACTTCATGGGCTTTAGAACATTTTTTCAGGATATTTCTTCCAGTTAGGTTCTAGTGAACGTGTTTGATCAATAAATGTAGTTCTAGGCAATATACCATAATTATAATTACAGAAGGGAAATCGTATCTACAGACACAGCCCGTTGGCATGTAAGAGAAACCAAAAGCATCAAAACAATCTCCAGAAAAGCAAAACAAGAATTGTCTAGGGGCCAAGCAAATCTGAAGAAAGCCTTTCTGATCATGCAAAAGGATAGAGCAGGGTCAGAAATGTCACAGACCACACAGAACTTTTAAAAACACAAAACGAGAGTCTTGGTCTCAAGGAGCTTCAAATTTAACAGTGGCCAGAACATAATAAAATATTATTTTTATATTTGCTGATGTCTTCAGCATGATTTCTTATTTCACATTTTCTGGTACAAAAGTGGTTTGGCTGATAAATATGAAAAAGCAATACCAGTAATCAAGGATATTTCTCATTCATTGAACTGTTTGTGAAGAAAGCATATCTTAATGCTTAAAAACATTAAGAAAAGTGACTAAGCCAGGCACAGTGGTACAGCCTGGAATCCCAGCTACTCAGGAGGCAGAGGTGGGAATATTACTTGAGCCCAAGAGTTTGAGGCAGCAGTGAGCCAAGATCACACCACTGTACTCCAGCCTGGGCAACAGAGCAAGACCCCACTGAAAAGAACGAAAAGAAAGGAGAAAAAGAAAAGAGATAGAGAGACACAGAGAGAGAGACAGAGAGAGAGAGAACTTCCCAGTAGTCACTGTTAAAGCTAGATGGAAAAAATGGAGGAAAAAATCAGCAAAAGGCAACCAACAGGTACCACCTCTTAGAACTTTCTAAGATGATAGCGACTCAAATAAGAAACAAAATGTTTTTATAGCAACATTTTTAAATGAACTGAAAAATTTGTACAACTATTTTTTAAAGAGTCGGGCACCATGGCTCACGCCTGTAATTCTAGCACTTTGGGAGGCCGAGGCAGGCGGATCACCTGAGGTCAGGAGTTTGCAACCAGACTGGCCAAAACGTCGAAACCCCGTCTCTACTAAAAACACACACACAAAAAGAAATTAGCAAGGCATGGTGGCACACACCTGTAGTCCCAGCTACTCAGGAGCCTGAGGTAGAAGAATTGCTTGAACCCAGGAGGCAGAGGTTGCTGTGAGCCTAGATCGTGCCATTGCACTCCAGCCTGGGCAACAAGAGCGAAACTCCTCAGAAAAAATTAATTAATTAATTAATTAATTAATTTAAAAATGTAATCTCTGTACAAAAGTGGAGACAAAAGATACAAAAAGATATAGTTTATAAAATAAAACCTTTATCAAGTAAAAGACCAAGAACAAGAAGGAACTGTGAACGGGAAATTATTACTGTGTCCCTATTAAAGATCAAGACCATCTCTCATATATTCCATATATTCCTTCAAGCATAACTGTGAGTTAAAAAGAGTATTATCCCCAATTTTATGATAAAGTTGAGTCCCAAGGACTTTAACTTTTCAAAGGTCACAGGCTGAGGCTGTAATGGTTATAAGATTTAAGCACAGATTGGTCAAGAGCTTTCTGAAGCTTTTTATTTCTAGATAAGAAAAACAGTGGCAATTCCCACATAAACACTAATATCTACTCAAAGATATGATGTTGTTCCACAGAGCTTGCACACATGTGAACTTGTAATAATGTGGCCTAAAGCTGTAAAAAGCATAGATGCCTCCCGGTTAGCCAGTAACCAGAAGTAGAACTCGGGCCGGGCACGGTGACTCATGCCTGTAATCCCAACACTTTGGGAGGCCGAAGCGGGCAGATCACTTGAGGTCGGGAGTTCGAGACCAGCCTGACCAACATGGAGAAACCCCATCTCTACTAAAAATACAAAATTAGCTGGACGTGGTGGTGCATGCCCATAATCCCAGCTACTCAGATGGCTGAGGCAGGAGAATCGCTTGAACCCGGGAGGTGGAGGTTGCGGTGAGCCGAGATTGTACCGTTACACTCCAGCCTGGGCAAAAAGAGCGAAACACCGTCTCAACAAAAAAAAAAAAAAAAAAAAAAGAAGAAGTAGAACTCGTACAAGCAAACACAACTATAACAGAACAACTACCAATGTGAACCATTCCCACAACAAGTGTGAACTGGTTTGGAGTCAGCCCAATACAGGCTCTGTTCCTGTTTCCTCCTGGGAGACATTCATGGAAGGTCAAAAATGAAGAATCAGGTCAACACTCAGACCATTTGTGTAAAGCCACAACATAAAGTTTATTTTCTAAGTGCAGGAAAACCTTTGTAGAAGTCTGCTAATTTGGACCTCTACACAGAATTTTAACGTTTGTTGGTTTTGTTAAGCATGTAACAAACTGGCTACACGCCCAGTCCAAAATTCTTTGTAAGGTATTTCCTAGCAACAAAGATTCTGAGAAAGAACTTTAATCAATTCTGTTTATAAAGACTAGCCAATCACAGCCAAAAGGAGAAAGGTCAGGGTGTGCAAAATGACTCCCCAATAACATACTGCCATTGGTTCTCTCCCACAGGAATAATGATTTCCTATATTTTCCACACATAGAAAAGAAATGCCTGCAAATGGCTTGGCACATAGGAAGTGGCATTGACCCTCAGAGTCACAAGACTTGGGTCAACTCTCAGCTGTGAGTCATTGAGCTAATCATTTCTCTGGGCCCCCGTTTCCATTTACCAAATGTAGGTGATGACACCTCCCTGATTTCCTAGGGAGTTGTTAAAAGGATCAAATGAGTTTTTATAAACAGTAAAGTGCCAAAAAATGTAAGGTTTTACATGAAAACTAAATCCAAATACGAAACTGTCACCTTCTTTCTTAAAATTATACCAGAACCACTTGGGAATTACCATTAGAGAATAATATAGTCAATAAGTGTTCTGGTCTAGACTCAGATTCTGACCTGGATTCGAATCTTGGCTCTGACATTTCCTAGATATGTAGAAAGTTTCTTCATTTGTACACTGGGGATAATAATAGTACTTATCTAGGTCACAATGCTGCTATGAGGATTAAATGAGAATGTCTAACATGGCTAGCACAGTCCTGCATATATTATCATCAGCACACAATAACTTAAACAAAAAGTGGGGGAAATGGTAGGCTTTTAGACAAACTGGATGCATGCCTTCCAGCCACTGCAAAAAGGGAAACAAATCCTGTTTGCAGTGGCTGGAAAAAAATCCTTTCTTAAGATTAGATAGCACCAGCCGGGCACAGTGGCTCACGCCTGTAATCCCAGCACTTTGAGAGGCCGAGGCAGGTGGATCACAAGGTCAGGAGATTGAGACCATCCTGGTTAACACAGTGAAACCTTGTCTCTACTAAAAATACAAAAAATTAGCCAGGCATGGTGGCGGGCGCCTGTAGTCCCAGCTACTCGGGAGAATGGTGTGAACCCGGGAGGCAGAGGTTGTAGTGAGCTGAGATCACGCCACTGCACTCCAGTCTGGGTGACAGAGCAAGACTCCACCTCAAAAAAAAAAAAAAAATTAGATAGCACCTACTTTCATAAGCAAGATGTGGCCTCACGTGGCAGTTAAAACTGGTAAATCCACTAGCAAACATCTTAAAGAACAATCTGAACACTATTTCTGCCAAAACCAAAACTACTGTTGTTAACATACCCACAGTAGCATTCAGGTGAATAATACTAAATAACTCATTATCAGATAAATTCATTATCAGAATGCATTCTGCTTCGAAGAAGAAACTATCCTCAAAACTGGGTTAATGGAGCTATAAAACGACCTCACCAAGGTCAAAGTAAACATTAGTTTACTTCATCTTGCTTCATCTCTAAAATTCCAGGTGAAGGTCTTATCCATGTATTACGACACAGTATTTCATCGTGCATTGTAACAGAGCCCATGCCCTTCTCTGAAGACACTTAATTAAGTCTGGCTTTTTCCTGGAAGCACAGCTTTTCTTTCAAATAGACTATTTTGTCTTCAGGATCTTAGAGACTATTCCAATCTTCGGTGTCTGCCAAAAGCCAAGCTGAACACCTAATATTTCAGAGAGATGTTCAAGACTCAAGATTCTCCGGGCTCTGCCTCTGTACTAAGCTCAAGCACCAAGAAACTATACATGTCAACTCTAGAGCTCCATCATCCCACCCTTGACTCTTCAGCCAGGCCATTCTTCCCCATCCCGCTGTAGCAGATGTTGTCAGTGGCCACTCAGATCCTCTCTAACTGCTGTGTTGACAATTAACGGCTCACACCTGCCCCCTCATCTCGACCATGTTCCTGAACTATACAGTTCTCCATCAAGCCTGAGAGCTCCCCCCACCCTGCCTGGCCAAGGGCTGACTAACACTGCATTCAAAAGGCCAGTCCCAGCACCTCACGGTGGGGTTTGATTAGGAGCACAATCCGTGCCCTAGAGCTGTTCCATCCAATATGGCAGCCACGAGCCACATTCAGATGTGCTCTAAGAGTAAACTACACACTGGATTTTGAAAACTTAGTACCCAGAAAATGTAAAAGACCTCATTAGTGAATTTTTACATTTACATATTCAAATAATACTTTGAATATTTGAATATATTAAGTAAAATATATTAATTTCACCTTATTTTACTTTTTTTGTTTTTTTTAAGAGATGGGGGTCTCACTATGTTTGCCCAGGCTGGACTGCAGTGACTACTTACAGGCACAATTATAGCCCATGGCAGCCTCTAACTCCTAGGCTCAAATGATCTTCCCACCTCAGCCTCCTAAGTAGCTGAGACTACACGTCCCTGCCACCACACCTAGCTTCGTTTTACTTTTTTGTTTTTGAGACAGGATCTCACTATGTTGCCCAGACTGAAGTATAGTGATAGGATCATAGCTCACCGCAGCCTTGAACTCCTGCATTCAAGCAATCCTCCCACCTCAGCCTCCTGAAAAGCTGGGACTATGGATGCATGCCACCATGCCCCACTAATTTTTTTATTTTTTGTAGAGACTGGGCGGGGGGGGGGGGGGGGCGCGGTTCTCACTATTTTCCCCAGGCTGGTCTTGAACTCCTGGCCTCAAGCGATCCTCCCACCTTGGCCTCTTTGCTTTACTTTGTTAACATAAGTATTAGAAGATTTTTGTTTGTTTGTTTTTTGAGACGGAGTCTCACTCTGTCGCCAGGCTGGAGTGCAATGGTGCCATCTCGGCTCACTGCAACCTCTGCCTCCCAGGTTCAAGCAATTCTCCTGTCTCAGACTCCTGAGTAGCTGGGATTACAGGCATGTGCCACCATGCCCGGCTAATTTTGTATTTTTAGTAGAGATGGGGTTTCTTCATGTTGGTCAGGCTGGTCTCGAACTCCCGACCTCAGGTGATCCACCTGCCTCGGCCTCCCAAAGTGCTGGGATTATAGGTATGAGCCACCGCGCCCGGACCATTCTTTTATTTTTTAATTAAGATGTAATTCACATACCATAAAATTTACCCTTTTAAAAAAGTATACAACTCAGTGGTTTTTAGTATATTCACAAGGCATGGAACCATGATGGCCACTGATTCCAGGACATTTTTTATCACCCCAAAAAGACACCCCTTAACTATGCACAGTCACTCCCATCCCCTCTCCTCCAGGCCCTGGGCAACCACTAATCTACTTTCTGTCTTCATGGATCAGTCTATTCTGGAGACTGCATATAAACACAATCATACAATAGCGACCTTGTGTGTCTACCCTTCAAAAGTCACTCTTAATTCCTTCCTTTCCCTGTTTGTACATACCTTACAGATACTGTAGGTTCAGCTCCAATTAATTATTGTTCAAAACAATTATTGCTCAAAAATGCTAACAATCATCTGATCCTTCACCATGTTAGCCAGAATGGTCTCAATCTCTTGACCTTGGGATCCGCTCGCCTTGGCCTCCCAAAGTACTGGGATTACAGGTGTGAGCCACTGCGCCCAGCCTCACTTCTTTTCTTAAACCCCATGAACCAACCTCTGCTTCCAAGTTTTCTTCTGCAGCATCCTCACCTCTCTCAGCCTTCGTAGAACTGGAGAGAGGGCCTTGCGCTGGATTAGGCTATGGCTTAAGGAAATGTTGTGGCTGGTTTGATCTTCTATCCAAACCACTAAAGCTTTTGCCATATCAGCAATAAAGCTGTTTCACTTTTTTAAATCAGTTGTGTGCTCACTGGAGTAGCACTTTTAATTTCCTTCCAGAACTTTTCCTTTGCATTCACAATTTGGCACAAGAGGCCCAGCTTTCAGTCTATCTTGGCTTTTGACAGGCCTTCCTCACTAAGCTTAATGATTTCTAGTTTTTGATTCAAAGTGAGAGATGTGTGACTCTTCCTTTCACTAGAACTCTTAGAGGGTTATTAATTGGCCTAATTTCAATATTGTTGTATCTCAGAGAATAGGGGGAGGCCTGAGGAGAGGGAGAGATATGGGGGAATAACTGGTTGGAGAAGTCAAAACACACACAGCATTTATCAATTATGTTTCTCCAACTTATATGGGCGTGGTTCACAGCACCCCAAAATATTTACAATAAGAATATCGAAGATCACTGATCACAGATCACCATAACAGACATAGTAATAATGAAAAAATTATCAAAATGTTTAACAGAGACACAAAGTAAGTATGTACTATTGGAAAGATGACACCAATACAGTTGCTCAAAGCAGGGTTGCCACAAACCCTCAATCTGTAAAAACAACAAAAAAAAGCAGTATCTGCAGGGCCAATAAAGCCAAGATATGAGGTATGTCTGTATCTGCCTTCAAACCCCACAGCAAGATACTGGCTCTAGCTCCAAAATGTATTCCAAGTCTGACCAGTTCACCAACTCCAGTGCCCTAGCGCAAGTTACCATCATCTCTAGCTTGGTCTTCTACAACAGCTTCCTGATGGGTCTCTCTGTTTTCACTCTTCCCACCCCAGTCCCCAGTCCTACTCCCACCCCTACTAAGACATTCGCTACATACTAGTCACAAACACCTTTTCCAAACATAAATTCAGTGTGCTTAAATGCCTCCAACCGGACTCTCATTAGTAAATTCCAAATAAAAGCCCCTGATGACTCTGTCCCGCCTACCCACTCCTCCTCCCTCATCTCCTGAGATCACCCCCTCATTCAGTTCACTCCAACCACAGCAGCCACATTCATCCCTTAATTATGCCAAATGCAATCTCCCCTTAGAGCTTTTGCCCTGGCACTCTTTGGTGTGCAGTGCTAGGCCCCCATACAGTCACATGGCTGGCTGGCTCAGTTTCCTGTCCAAATGCCACACGCTCAGAAATGTCCCCCATGGTCTCATTAGGTAACATCCCCAACTCAGCACCACTACCACTCTCTATCCCATTAACCTATCTTTTTCCTTCAAGAGCCCTTCTCACTCTCTGAACTTTTCTATTTATACGAGCACAGTCTCCTTACTCGAATGTAACCACAATGGGAGCAGAAACATTCACGATTATATTCCCAGCTCTAAGTAGCGTCTGACACATACTACGTGTAGGTGAATTGAACGGTAGCCCCTAAAATGATGTGTCCATGTCCTGGAACCTGTGATAAAGGGTCTTTGCTAATACAACAAAGTGAAGGATCTCGAGATGAAATCATCCTAGATCTTGTCATGGCCCTAAATCCAATGAAAAGTGTCTTTATAAAAGAATGAGAGGGAAAGACGCACAAGGAGGAGGAGGAGAAGGCAGCCACGTGGAGACAGAGGCAGAGACTGGAGTGATGCAGCCACCAGAAGCTCAAAGAGGCAAGAAAGGATTCTCCGCTAGAGCCGTCAGAGGAAGCATGGCCCTGCTCATGCCTTGATTTCAGACTTCAGGCCTTTAGTATCGTGGGAGAATGAATTTGTTGTTTTAAGCCACCAGGTTCATGGTCATTTGTACAGCAGCTCTAGGAAACCAAAGGTTTCTTGAATAAATAATACCAAAGAGAGGGCAGGCACGGTGGCTCACATCTGTAATCCCAGCACTTTGGGAGGCCGAGGCAGGCGGATCAATTGAGGTCAAGAGTTCGAGACCAGCCAGGCCGACATGGTGAAACCCCATCTCTACTAAAAATACAAAAATTAGCTGGGCATGGTGGCACATGCCTGTAATCCCAGCTACTCAGGAGGCTGAGGCAGGAGAATCACTTGAACCCGGGAGGCAGAGGTTGCCGTGAGCCGAGATCACACCACTGAACTCCAGCCTGGGCAACATGAGACTCCATCTCAAAAACAAACAAAGAATACCAAAGAGAGTATGCCACATGGATGCTGTATTAGGTTTTGTGAATGAAATCACAAAACTGTATCTTCCAACATTCTTTAAATTCACTTTTATTTTGATCTTATTAGGTTGATCCCATCAATTTGTGGGGTTTTTTCTAACAAAAATGTCAGTAGGCATTTAAAATAAACTAATTTTTGAAAGTTATGCAATATGCTTATCTTTCAAAAAATATAATTTTGCTTCAACTGTTTAAGAGTGTTGTCAAAACAATAGTAGTATTTTTTGTATATAACACTTTACCATGCTACTAAAATTATTCTCATTAAAGATCAAAGATCTTATCAAATTCTTTCACCAATCTTTTTTTTTTTTGAGACAGAGTTCGTTCTTGTTGCCCAGGCTGGAGTGCAGTGGCGCAGTCTCGGCTCACTGCAACCTCCACCTCCCGGGTTCAAGTGATTCTCCTGCCTCAGCCTCCCGAGTAGCTGAGATTATAGGCATGTGCCACCATGCCTGGCTAATTTTGTATTTTTAGTAGAGACGGGATTTCTCCATGTTGGTCAAGCTGGTCTTGAACTCCCGACCTCAGGTGATCTGCCTGCCTCGGCCTCCCAAAGTGCTGGGATTACAGGCATGAGCCACCATGCCCAGACTTTTTTTTGAGACAGGGTCTTGCTGTGTCACCCAGGCTGTAGTACACTGGTGTGATCACAGCTCACCGCAGCCTTGACCTCCTGGGCTCAAGTGATCCTCCCTCCTCAGCCTCCCAAGTACATAGAACCACAGGCACGTGCCACCACACCCAGCTAATTTTTATTTTATTTTATTTTGTAGAGATAGCCAGGGGTAGGGGGTGGTATCACTATGTTGCCTAGGCTGGTCTCAAACTCCTGAGCTCAAGAAATCCTCCCACTTTGGCCTCCCAAAGGGTTGGGATTGCAGGCGCGAGCTACCACACCTGGCCTCATCAATCTTTTATTCCTTAGCCTCTCTGCACCTGGGACATAGTTAGGGAATATGTTTTAATTTCTTTTTCTCTCCTCTGTACGTGCCATAGTACCTGGAACTTAGAAAATGCTCCACAAACACTTTATGAGTAAAGAGCTAGATCTCTAGACAAATGAATGAATGAATGCTAACTACTTCTTGAAATTTCTTTCCTAGGTTTGGTAACACTACACTACATTGGCTCCTCTCAAACCATACCTCTAACTCCTCTTGTCTCTTCTACCAAATCCTAATTTAGGGTTATAAGACGAAGCATTTATTCAATTAAATATTAACTGACTCACTATATCCTTCAGGGTTCACAGATTCTAACTCTAACTCTAGCCTTGTATCCCTGGCCCAAAAGCCACCCACTGATACCCTCTGTCTTCCCAGCACCTCAGCATGGCTCCTGTGGGCATCTAACTCCAGATACCTACAATGAAACACTATGTTTCCAGCCCCACCGAAAAAATGTTTCTTCCCAAATTCCTTTTTCATCCTTGTTCTCCCACCTACATTTTTTAAAGTTTGGAATAATTTAAACAAATCCTCTTCCCTCACTCTTCATCAAAAATGTCATCATCTTTTCCTTTTACTTAGAAAAGGACTAGGGCAGTTTTTACCTGTTCTGAACCTCTCAGGAACAGAATAAAATCCAAATGGTAGATGTATAAATATATAAATGTCTATAAACATTTTTTTACACCAGAAACTAGTTTCTGTAATAACCTCAGAAATTTTTTTTCCCAAATGGTTTGTCAGAAATTTATCAGCATGTTGGAAAGATTAACCTCCAGGCAATTCTAAAGCATTCAGATAAGCCTAAACATTCTTTTCCATATTTACTGATTACAAAAGAAAATAATGGTTTTCAAGTAACACAGGGCTTAAACATTCAAATTTCATGAATGCATCACACAATGAGACCATGATTCAAATGAGACAATTTGTAATTAGAAAAGCAAGCCGAGGTGGGTGGATTGCTTGAGTTCAGGAGTTTGAGACCAGCCTGGGCAACGTAGCAAAACCCCATCTCTACAAAAAATTAAAATTAAAATTAAAAAATAGCCAGGTGTGGTCGTACGTGCCTGTGGTCCCACCTACTTGGGAGGCTGAGATGGGAGGATGGCTTGAGCCCAGGAGGCAGAGGCTGCAGTAGGCCAAGATCATGCCACCGCACTCCAGCCTGGTCAACAGAGCCAGACCCCATCTCAAAAAAAAAAAGGAAGAAAGAAAAGAAAGCCTTCAGAATCATATTATCTAAGGTTCAAATACTACTTCAGCCAATTGTGCTTTTAAGCAATTACTTAACTGCCCTGAGCTTTGTTTCCTCTACTGTAAAACTGGGATTTTTTACCTAGTTGTTATAAGGATAAAAGATATATGAAAAATCACACAGTCAGGCTCGGTGGCTCATGCCTGTAATTCCA